>NW_026542600.1:53864954-54098439 GCF_028750875.1 Macrosteles quadrilineatus
TTTCACCCGGGCAAACACCTCGTACAGCTCTGAGTCCTTCAGCATGTAGATGTCCTTATATGCCATGAACACCTTGAATGAGTTCACTCCGTTCTTCACTATCTCCTCCATTTCCTTGCTCACCTATAAGTAATCGACATGATAGAGAAAATCTTACACAAATACTCAAATTGAATCACACGAGATTTAAAATGACATATCCAAAAGTATAAATTGGATAACTATAGGATTCACAAAGATTAATACTCAAAATAGAATTTGAGACTCAAATGTAATAGTAGTTTACGCAATTATTGCGTAAAGATAGTCCTCTTTACGTCACAGGTAGAAATTTAAGGCGCGAACTTTATAGTGCCTTACAAACTTCTACGAGTGTTTGAAAAAGATAATTATGTGAGATACTTATACTACTTTACGTAGGCTACAATCTTTTTTTATTTGGAAGGATAGTCAATAAAAAGTTTTGCACACATATTATGTTTTAGATTAATTTTCCTTGTGTGAGGAAAGAATGTGTGGGTTTCCGGCAGAAGTGACAGATCAACAACTGAATTGGTGGTTACCAGCTGATAAGTTGCTTTCGAAGCATTACCATTTTTTAAATTCTTTTCTTTCAATCCTTAAACCCCATTGGTCCGTTACTTTACTAGGCCTACACTAGTGCAGTAAAGTAAACAATGTGGTAAAGTGAATTAGTTAGATACTAAAAAATTAAATTTAAAAGGCTAAAGTAAAAAATAGTCGTAGGTTAATAGATTTACATGGATTTGGTGAATCGGTGGGTCAGTCGGTACAAATACCATGGCAGTGATGTCGTGGGTTTGAGTCCCGCTGCAACCACTAATATTTATCAGCATTGTTTTTACTATACTGGTTCACCCCTTCACCCCTTGCTTTGCTTTTTAAATTTTATGCCCAGGCTCAAGTGGACAGGCAAATTCAAAGTTAAAAGAGGCCACCGAAATTTTTTTTACAAATAAATAATAGCCATAAGAAAAGATTGTCCTGTGAATGATGCGTTGGGTAGGGAGGTTTACTAACTTGTAAACCTGCTCTTCCAATTGTTTGCATTATTAGCTGTTTTAATCAAGGTACAGTAACCAAAAAATTAAACTTTTTTTCTGCACCATCATTTTATAAACAACCTGTTTTCTTTTGTAATAGGCTAATTGTGTCAGTTTGCAAATTGGCCAAATTACTGTTAGATTTAGTTGGTTATGGGGTTTAATCACCTCCACTATTCCAAATGCATTGAATTTTTCTTAACAAAAAGATTATTTGGTTGTAATATTTAAAATATGTATTATAACATGTCTCCTTGTGTGTCATTAGCTATATTGTATTCATTAAGTGACTATGGTATAACTTTAGCTGTTTTATGACATTGTCAATAATTTGTAAAAATGCAAAAGACAACTAACACATTTCATTTCAGTTTTTAATTTAAAGATCGAGTCACCACTACTGAATCTAAACTAATTTTAAAAACACAAGAATCTAAAACTCAAATAATAAAAAAATACCAAATATTTATCAAGAATTATCTTATATATATAAAATAATAAATGGGATCTTTAGAAAAAATAGGGTCTTGTAAGAAAAGAATAATGAATGAAACACAACGATCAATCCAACCATTGTGAAGGTCATGAGTACACAACCATTCAAAGGCGACAGGTATGAATACCAACGAGGTGTGACGACACACAATGTCTTTGACCTTAGTTCACTTCCTTCCGTCCCTCCCTCCAAGTCCACACGGATTATAAAACAATTATCGGAAAGACTATTTAAATTTTGAACTGAGCCATTTTATTTTTTAAATTATGTATGATAATGAAACCATTGTTTTTTTCCTCTTAACACTCTGAATCATGTATATTTTAAATAAAAACCGTAGGTTTTGCCTAAATAGGCCTTAATTAAAGTAACTTTAAAATGAGTACATCACTTTATAAGCCATGTTTTTTTTTAGTTATTGATATTTGATCGTAAGCTAATTTGCTACTTCTTAGAATCATGAGAACTAACACACTGTGCTAATTCAATTTCAACTTATTTTCAACCCAATTAGATTTTTTTCAAATTATTCTGGATTTTATTGAGCAATAATTGTAAATAGTGCATGTAAAAAAAGAAAAGAAATAATATGTTATTTCATTCAATTCTAGAAATATCCTCTAGTAGTGCTATGTAAATAATGGCATGTTTCTGTCAGAATAACAGACTTTTATTCGTTGTAAAAGCAATGGCTATTCTATACTAATTGTTCAATTTGTTGTATGTTTCGATTTAAAATTCTATATGTTAAATAGTTCTAAGTTAGTTCTTATGCATAAATATCATCAGCTATAAATGTTTTATCAAATTTCCCATATAGGGAATATTCAGACAATTTCAAGCTCAACAAACTAAAGTTTTCTTGTGTTCACCGAAGAAAAAGTATGTGCTAAAACACATTTTAGGACTAAGTCAGGAAAAGCAAATTGAGATCAGCTGACCAGATTCAAACTGAACTCAACATCATCTTGATAGGTATTCTGAAGGTTTTTAAGATTGTTTGTTGTTTTATTACTAACCTGCTCAGACCACCATGTGACCCCAACATGTAGAGCGTAGTCGCAGCAAACCTTTTCATCGGCTTTTTGTCTATAGTTGTTGTATGTTTCAACAAGAGACTCCCCTCTTTGTGGAAGTGCAAAGTCAACTACGAAAATTGAACATAGCTACAATATTGAACATAAATTAAACATAGATTGAACTCATATTTACAATGAATGACAAAAGAGTGATATTGGAATACCATATTCCTTTCTGATTGTGTCATATGGTTTGTTGTTCAGGCGAATTCACCTCTGAGTAAAAATATTTGTAGTAAGAAAAATATTTAGGTTGTTATATTAGTGAGTCATGAATAAGTATTTCCATTGCAATGGATTAATGAGGTGCCACATTGAAAGTTGGTCAGCACCATTAAATCTTTGAAAGTGAACACTAGGGAGGCAAAGCCTAAAGGAAATTGCCATTTTAGTTACCATTTGTCACTCAGCTAAATCATAAGCTTTAAAATCACACCTCAATCGTAAAAATTGGTTAAGTAGGACAGCTGGAAAAGGGGTTTACAGAGAAAACCCCTTCTTGTAAGTATATTGATAATTCTGTGAGGGGCATAAGGAAACAAACATTAAAATAGGGGTTTTATCAATTTAAGGGTTTTAAGGGTTATAATTTTGTTCAATGCTCATTAATGGTAAACACCTCTGATTCCATGCACAACTAAAATACTACATTTCATTTTATGCTGCAATAAATGTCATAAAAACTTAGCATTCCAACTTATCTTCCTTATAGCAATCTTTGTTACAGAGCATCAAAATAAATTTCATAACTGACACAACAAGACAAAGTTAATAGTTATTTGTGCAACTAGTGAGAAAAGTGAGCAATTGACTCACTCGAGAGAAATCCTTACTCACGAGCCGTAGGCGAGTGAGGAATGGTTTCTCGAGTGAGGCAATTGTACTTTGAACTCGAGTTGCACATTATACTTTTCCTACAGTTACCATAAAACAAATAAATTGGTGAAGAAACATAACCTATTTTTACACAGAAGTGAACTTTTTATATAACATTTAATGTGAAGTGACAAATACTACAGTACAACAGCTTGACCAGCTGATTTACAGCCAGTGCTGCCAACGTATTTCGCGCGCATACAACGTTGCCTGCATGTTACGCGCTCACTATATCGTGCCTTCTCGTTGCAAATCTGGAGTGAGACAAATTAATTAGAGTGAGACAATGTTAACATTGTCAATGTTAACATTGATGAGCAAATTGGCCACTTTGCTTTCTCAAATCAGTGAGAGAACATGTACATTTTTAGGTAACTATAGGAAAAAATATTTGTGTATTTTGTTAAACAATTATTACCCTAATATTCTTAGAATGAAAAATGTATAGCCTTAGGCCTATAGTTGGTAATTGTTTGGCCACTTACTTATCATCGTGGTTCCTCCAGCAATTGCAGCTTTGGTGCCTTGGTAGAAGTCATCGACAGATGTCGCCCCCATCAGTTCTAACTCAAGATGTGTGTGGGGATCAATACCACCTGATGACAAAACAGTTATGTAACAATCTAAAAAGCCAGCCTTTTAAATTCAATTTTTATGATTGAAAAGATTCACTTCACTGCATTGTTTACTTACTTTACGGCACTAGTATGTTAAGTAACGGATAAATGGGATTCAAGGATTGAGAGAACAGATGTAAAATTTTAACGCTTCAATTACCAGTTTATTAGCTGGTAACAAGCAATTTTATTGTTGATCTCTTGACTTCCAAACCACAAGTTCTTTCTTTAACCTAAAAATAAATTATTCGCTAACCCAAAAGTTTGCAGGAAGGTTTATTGAAGGAATTTTGAAAAAAATATAATTAATATACTGTAGTTAAAGTGAAATAGACGACATAGAAGTAAAGGTTTAAATTAAACGGTTTGCAATTTTTTTATTGATTACCCTTCACTGATAATAACGATAATGTATGGGATTAACGTACTTTGTAAATTAACTGTTTCAAGACATTCAGTGTTGTAAAAAGTATCAATATGTTATATGTGTCTGCTTGTATCTGAAAGTAGGCCCTACTTATGGTAAGAATGCTGCTAGCAATACCTATTGCCAAAAAAGTAACAGCAATTGTATAGGTAATGAAGTTTTACAAGCGTAATGAAAAAACGGTTGTAGACAAAGTAGCGTAAGCAACTCGCGTAATTAGACTTTACGACTTTCGTAGAAGTTTTTTCTCCTAGTGTCGTAAAGGCTATCTTTACGCATTTGTTAGAATAAACTACTATTAATACTTGGGCAAGCCATAGGGATATCCAATCACATTTGAAGTGTTATGTAAAATAGATAAAACATTGATAAAACAAGCACCAGAGACGGTAGGTCAACTGGGCCGAAACCAGTTCCTGCATTGTCTTATCACTGACTAGCCATTCATCACTGGTAGAAGAAAATAATAAACAAAACGCTTAATTTCTCGGAATCACATTGGACAACCGACTGACATGCCACAACCATCTAGAAAATCTAAACCATCCCAAGTTGTATATGCCGTGAGAAAAATCAGGAAAATCTCAAACAAAGAGATCTGCAAAACCGCGTACCATGCTCTCTTCTCCTCACATATCAGATATGCCATAATTGCATGGGACTCTGCCAATGAAACCGATCTGAACAAAATACTAGTTCTACAGAAAAAAGCGATAAGAATCCTGGAACAAGTTGAGCCAGAAGAACATTGTAAACCTCTCTTCATCAAAAATCAGATCCTCACCTTAACATCTCTATATCTTTATGAAATCATTGTTTTTTTCTCAAATCAAGCCTCCTCAACTTAGAATAAAAACTGTCACGATCACAACCAACCTCAGGGTAAAATCAAACTTTAATCCAAATCAAATCAACAAACTAACAAAAACCAGCAAACCCCCTAATTATATGGGAATAAAAATTAGCAACATCTTGCCTAACAAACTTAAAGATGTAAATACGCTCACTATATATATATATAAAAAAAAAGCTCGAACAATACCTCATAAATCGACCTTACTATAAAATCACTAAAATTACTATAAAATTATGTTCACACACGAATCATACACTCACTCACACTACAATACTACACACAAATCAAGAAGTAGGAAGAATGGTTGAGGAGATTGACAATTCCCTGGTTTTCAAGAACTGCGGTGAAGACTCCAAATGTCAAATGGTAAATGGTAAGCAAATGTGAAGTGTACTGTAACGCTACTCATCACCATAAGATAACAGGCAGATGAGTTTAATTTTGATGGATTTGCTAGAGATCCGACAATCATAACTGACCCTGCATGAATGCTATGAACAAAGTTAATTTTTAAACTCAGAAAAACTTTCATATTTGGAGTACAGTAGCCTATTTCCAAAATGAGTTTTATTGATGAAAATTGGTCGGTGGTGAAAGCAATATTTAAACTATAGTTATAAAACTTACCAGGTAGAAGTAACATTCCCCTGGCATCGATAGTTCGGGTACCTCCAGGAATGATGAGGTTGCGCCCAATTTGCCTGAAAAGGTTTCACATTTTTACTACCTAACTAAATCTTTTAACAGAGGACAAAATACTTAACAGTATACAAACCTGTCTTCCTTTGGGGTCATAAAAATTAAAAAAGTAAATAGGATAAAGGTCTAGGTGTCACCTTGCCATCTACGATAATAGCTTCTACTAGGGGGAAATTTATTAACAAATTATTCATAACTTTAATGTAACATCTTTAGTGTTAGATGTTCAGTGTGCTCTTGAAATTCCCCAATACTGGAACTGAACGATGAGATCCAATTCCATAACAATTGCACAAGATAAAGGTTATAGAAAATGTCATCAAGGGGACTGATGTGTATAGTGCTGCACGTAGGGGTAATTTGACAAACATAATTTAATAAACATAATCCTCAAGTTACAACAGTTTGAGCTGTAGACGAAGGTAAATACCTATTTTTAATAAACATAATTTCTTGTTTCAATTTATAATATTGAGACATAAATATAGGCTACCATAAGTCAACTACAGCTTATGTTATTTAATTTTCAAACTGTCTGCGCCAGACAAATCAGTGACCCTTTACTCCCATTCAATTATTAAAATTCCTAGATATTTTTTACATAAACACCACGAAGAAACATTTAGTTATCCATGCCATACTTACTTGATGACACCATCTTCAATGTAAACATCGTTATCGATTATTTCATCAGCATTCACAATTTTTCCATTTTTGATAAGAAGCCTATTTTGAGCACTCTGAAAAATATGATTTAAATAAGCACTGTGTAATGGGAAAACCATCCTTAAAATAGAAAAATCTATCATATTCTTCGTTAAAAAAAACTGTAAACTAAGCTTTACAATTTCACCACAAGGTTGGTCTGTAGATTAAGGTAGGCCTATCCAATAGGAAAACTAGAGCTTAGTAATCAATGTGCTCGCGTTGTACATTATACTTTTCCTACAGTTAGGGGCCTACTATAACGCATAAAAATAATCAGTCTTTCAAACACTATAAAGCACGTTTTTAGGTTAGGTTAAATCCAAGCGCTGAACGAAATTGGGAACGCTGCACTAGCTGATTGTAGTCGTTGTATCTTTAGGTGTTGCCAGCTTATTTTCAAGCTTACACATATTACGTGCCTAATAAAAGCAGATTCTTTAGTGTTGTTTGGCTGGAATACTGGAGTGCGGCAAAAAAGTAAATGTAGCAATTAGCTACTTTACGTGCTAAAATCGGTGCTATGAAGCCCGCTTTGTCAGGTAACGGTAGGAAAATAAAACTTTTAGCACAGTTAACAATATACCAAACAAATTGTTTATTGAAAATAAAAGTAAGGCATACAACATTTCAAATTTTAAAAATAAAAATATATTAAAATTGTCACAGCCTTTACAAGAATCTGGGCAAAAGGTTTACCTGTAGGTGAATCGGAACTTTCTTCACTGGATTACTCATGGCTATCTTCTTTGAAATCAATCCTGCACATAACAAGCAATATCGCATCAGATTATTAGAAAAACAAACAAATCATGTTAATTATGGTGAAGTCATATAGGCTAAGTGTTAAAAAACCTCAGAGTCCAGAAGTAAAGCATTTATCACCTCTAAAAGTTCATATCTACATAAATACCCTTAGCAGTATTTGTTAAAAAGTGCTAATATATCGCAAGAGTACATTATACTCTTATAAAGGAAATGAAAAGGAACCTTTGGTTCACTCACTAGCTTTAAAATTTGTTAGCTAAAAAAACAGAGTTGCATATCTTTGACGTTTGGTACTGTAATCTTTGAATTCCAAATGCCTTGAAATAAATGATTTGACGTTTCTTCTTTATCTCTTTGAAGAGTTGAACATCATAACTATTTAACTTAGTTTTTGTATGTTCACTCACGGTTTAGAAGTTTAATGTAAGGTAATGGAGCAAGCAGACAAGAATTTTAACAAAAAGACTTATTCAAAACTTGGGCTAGTTCATTTAATTTTTGTAAGCAGATAACTTTTTTCTCTGTTTTAACAGTAGTGAAAATCGTTATGGGTTCCCATAGTCACGTTATAAATAATTTCCCAGTCAGTAATGTTTCCATGTAGGTACATGGAATCTTTATCCCAAAACTCAATTACGTCAGACCTTGATCAGGTTTAAAACGGGATGTGGGATGAAATGAGATTGTCGGCTCTGATCCTTTTTTTAGTTATTTACAAATTTTCAGATAAAAACTAAACACTAATTGGTCAGACTATTCTAGAAAGTATCATAGCTAGGCTAAATTTAAAGAGCTATTAAGCATTATACAATATAAAGTTTACTCGGGACAGAACAGGAAATTTCATGAAGGGATAAAACTGGATTTTTTATTGAATTAACCTTATGAGTGGTGAATCGACTAAAAATATCGATCACAAACTGTGTTGCTGAAGTGGCAGTCAACAAAATTTGTCAATTAACGTAAAATTTGTTTACACACAGTTATAGTAGGTAAAATTACATTACTCTTATACCAATGGAAAGATGAAATTCGGAAGTTTCATTTTATTGTAAGAATGAACCTTATAACATAAGTAATCAATCCAATCATGAGTTACATTTGAATGAAAATAACACGCAAACTCGCAACCACCATGTTTCGTTGTGAAATTGTGAAAGATGAGTAGGCTAATTTTAAAAAATCATAGTAGACTTAATTTTTGTTTCTAGCAAAGACAAGTGATACCACTGCAACAAGGAGGAAGTAAACTTTCATTATTGTACAAAGTGCCATAATACAAAGCTGATAAACATTTTTTGTAAATAGCCAATTTTTACGTGAGGATAGTTAGGTGAATCGACAAAAATTGTCGATCTCTGAAACGCATATACAGTAGAGTCCCGTTAGTCTGAAATGGTTGGGACCAGGCCCATTTCGGATTACCAAATATTTCGGATTAAACGTTTTTTTTTGTTTTTTTTCATTTTGAAAAACAAAATAATTTTTTTAAAATTTTTTTTTGTCTTAGGACGCAGGCACGAGCCCGGGATTGTTTTTCAAATTACTTAAGGCTAGACCTAGTGGCTGCAGCATTATCACTTACAGTAATAAAATTCATTTGTGATTTGTCGGACGAAAATGAAAAATGTTACAGTAATAACAAAAATGGTGAAATATTTAATAAAATACTCTAAAAAAAAGTCTATCTCGCCCGGCCGCTACAGAATACGTTGACAAGGTACAGCTAACTGTGTTAAAAGTTTAATAAAAAAAACTAAAAATAAAATTCAAAAAATTTCAAAAACATTTCGAAAAATTTCAAAAAATTTTTTAAATTTTAATTTTTTTTATAAAAAAAATTTTAAAAATATATTTTTTGGTTTCGGATTAAGCGGACTTTCGGATTACCGAAGTTCGGATTATCGGGACTCCACTGTAATATATAATTTGAAAAGTATAATTCAATGTTGTCAGGCTGGTCACACAAATAGAAGCCTTGGATTTTTCAAAGCTGAAAGAACAGAACACTTGTCATCGTCTAACCTAAAATGGCGGCGTTGTCGTGAGTTTTTGCCCGATAACTTCCTGAAGTGTGAGTTTTATCCGTAATTTTACGGTGTAATGTGCGTTTTAGTTTAGTGTTTTCTTATGTGCTGCATGTTATTCCATTTTGACATATTAAACATATAAATAATAATAATAATATTAATATTAATAATTAATACATAGGCCTAATAATTTAACATAAAAATATTACCATATTGAAATATTTATATCTTTGAAACTATGAACATAGATTTAAAAAAAAATATTTGGATTCAGGACTCAAAATCCATCAAAATCCAAGATGGTCAGGTTGAAAAGAATTTTTATTGGTTGATTTCATACGTAATGACCCATTAGGTGTAGGCTAATATTTATTCATTATTTTGCATAAATATTTACACATGTGTGATCCAAAACAGGATAAATAGTCAGTGAATTTGCGTGACAGCTGATCAAATGTTTTGTTTACATTTTTGCTCATGTGAAAACAAACTATTCTATTACTTATCTTATTTAGATAAATATTCTTATTTAAAATAATATTATTGGCTTCAAAAAATGTATGGATTTATGATATTGATTTATTATTAGAGGGCATTTTTGGATCTATCAAAGTGTAGTTGCAGAAATTTACGTTTTCCAATAATTATTACGTATTGTTGCTAGTAAATCTTAAAAAATAATTCTTTTGTGTAGCCTATATTATGATTTTGTGTACATCTATGTAGAGAAATGAATTACCGGTAACTGTACAATTTGCATTTTTTGGATTAAACACATGCAATAAATTTATATTACATGTGACAAGTTTTTGCTTTTAAAATAAAATTTAAATATATATAAATATTTGTGGTTTTTTTTACATTTTTCTAAAACTCCTCCTTCCTAAAATTGGTTTTTATTGCCATTTTTGAATTCTACTGACTATTACGAACAAAATGAATGTACCGTACAATTCAATAGCTTATCTCTACTTAGGAATATCAATTGTATACAGATTTTTGAAAAATCCCCTTACAAATTCACCAAAATAAGCGTGCCACTTCACAAACCATATACTGAAATTTGTCTCGCCACTCCTAGGGTTAAGGTGTAATGGATCAGATTTGCTTGACCCGGTAAGCGGCATTTTACTTAAGTTCTGGTCGCATGGGCGTGGATTTGGAACAGGTTGGTGCAATATATATACATATATAATATAAGTTTATATATTTATTTATTGTAGGTTATTGTATTTGTAAATGTAAACATGACTATGACCTAAGTGTCGAAACATGTCGCTTATTAATTAAAAATGAATTTAAAAGGGTACTAATGTGTTTTCAATTATTTATATATATATATATATATATATATATAACGACCATCTGGGGGGTCTGGGGCCTTCCCCAAGAAGATTTCTGAAAATATAGTGTTTTAAAACACATGTTTACACTATTTGGTAAAACATAGAACCAACGACCAACAAATAAAAGTATATTGTGCATCATAAGGAGGGTAAGTCATCGTTCTTCATGCCAACATTTAAATTAATAAGCTATTTGAAGTTAAGTTGTTATGTGTAATTTATATGGTAAAATTCACAAGCCAAGCAATTAAAAAGAAAAATAAATTTACAGTTGACTTAAGCCTAAGAACAAAGAAAGTTAATGTTTTGTTTTCTGAATGGTGTTTTTTTTTTAAGTACCGTACCGGTATAAGAATGGTACATGTGTGAGTCAAGTACTTATCTTATTTGATTTAAAACATTTTTTTCAGAAATGACCATTATGAAACGTACTTTGATAAATTTCTATAATTCACTTTTGATTAATAAAAGTGATTACAGAACATTTTGGGTATTAAATTTATTTCTTATTTTTTGTGGGCGCCCAGGTCTGGTCGTGTTGAAACACTGGCTATAAGTCAGTGGGTACAATGGGTAGCTTAAAAGATCCTGATTCATTATGTAGGTAGGATTATTAATTATTAAATTTTGTAGGGCATGTCCTACAAAATCCAAATCGTAGGAGGCTGAATGATAGTGAAATCTGAATTATAAGTTAAAAGAATTAAGAACAACTAACTTAACAAAACTTGTGAATTGTACACCCTCCAACCTCCAAGGCCTACCGTTATCTTAGTTATAGATTGTAAGTTTACCTATCCTAGGTGGTAACATATGAAAGACTTTAAAAATACCTTATTAAGTTTAAGTTACGGTTAGATCACCAAAAAAATCCAGATATAAGCTATATTATCATAGGCAATAACTTTGGTACTCTAACTTATGAGCACTTTGTACAGTTCTTGGCAGGACATGTTGCAGCCTGAACTGACAGAGCAGCAGTGCTGCTAGGCTGGCTAGCAATGGTTCCATGCACCACATTTTAACCCTAAAATGGGAATTTCAAAACATGTGTGGTGGTTGAACAGATACACAGGATAAAACAGATATTTAAGCTTTGACGCCTGATTTTCTTTTGAATAGGTTAATGCTTTCCAGATAAAAACTGTTCCAATGGATTTAAATTATTCTAGCACAACATTAACTTATAGCCTGGTTTAAAGGGCTCTATTTACAAAATCATAGGCCTAACCTACATTTTAAAAAACATCAATTAGGCCTAGCCTAACAGGGTTTTCTCAGTCGCAGAGGATAAGTGTCTGGTAACCGAACGTGGATTAGGCGACCGGCGGTGACATCACCAGGTCGTGGAGGCCCGTAACACCATTACCACAACGATACGATGAACAGCCATCGGTGCTCAAGTTGTAGTGGATAGAGTACTCGGCTAATATACAAGAGGTATCTAGCCTAGATCGAATCCCATCGGAGACACTAACTTTTTGTCAAAGATTTTGCTTATAGCCTAATGCCATTTCTTCTTAACTGTAACTTACATCTTTTGTTAGAATTTGAGGCATTTGTAATTTTATTTTATGAACAGAATTTAACCTTCATTCGATTTTTTCATTATCAGCAAGTTTGGTTAGTTAGGTTAGGTTATGACAGTAACTGTCGGACGCCTAATCCATGTCCAGTTACCGGACGCTTATCCTCTGCCTTTCTCAATCCTGTCTTAGTCCTATGGAAACTCTTTTACTGATCAATTAGGTTTAACTGATGATAGGTTTCTCTGCTCACATCACAATAAATTAGGCCTAACATAAGCCTAGGCCACTTTGATGCTGCTTGGCTTTATGGCAACAAAGCCCTAAGTTTAATGATGGTTTAAGTTAATTTCAAATTAATTAGTGAATGAATGCAAGCACTAGCATGCGAATGATTATAGCTCAGTAGTTTTAACCTACAGGTTTGACTCCTCTAGCCAACCTTTGAAGTGCAAGCAGATACCTGCAGTGTATTGATCCTACTGGTATTATGCATACAAGGAGTTAGAGCACTAAACTTCAAAATGAATTATTATAGCTTCAGAACAGACAAATTAAAAAATTGAATCGACTGTAGGAGACTTTGCTCTTGTATTCTACACTACAGCAACTCATATATATATTTCAATAGGGGTTGATTGCGGGTAATATACGAATATGTTTTGTAAAACTTACACTCGGTGTAATGAAGGCTTGGTTAGAACTAGAGTTCAGAGACAGTTCGTAATTCGTTACACCAACACCAAATACAAAACTAAGTTTATTAATTCGATTTAACTGCACTTTTAATCCTCAATTTAAAATCTCACATTCAATCAGACAGGCCAAACCAAATGCTGCTAGAAATTTTGAGGAGAGTAGGAGTGGGAGTTGAGGATTTTTTTCTGCCTTGTCTTGGCTTCGATATTGCAGGTTAGCCACCACATGAGCTACTGTTAGAGATTATTACTATGATACTAAATCAAAGTTAATACAACACGTCTACTATCAACCACTCCAAACTCTAAAACTTTAGTATACACAAGCTTAAAATGACAATTATTATTTATAACGGAAAACTGAAAACCTCATAGCCTTTCTTACAGTTAACCTCTTCTTAGTTTTATTACAAGAAATGAATGTTTTTGTTTTATAGAAAATGGCGGGAAAATGCGTTAGCATACACAGTTTGTATAGTGTATGATGGGTTCAGTTTAAGCATTGATTAAGTTTACTTAATTGTAGTAAGGGCTTAAAACCAGTAAACTACCACTGAAGACCTCATTTCTTTACTCTTTTGACACTATTTGATTCAATTATTTATTTGGCCATTTAGCATAGACAAAGGAGCCAAAAAATAGGCTGTCACATTAAATTCATCAAATCAATTACCGGTATTAATTGGGGTCGCCGGAATTCTAACCCCGGATATTTACCCCCATGAAAAAACACCTACTTCATTTTGACGTCACATGTCTGGGGGTAGATTTCCGGCCACGAACTTTTAGGACGGATAAATTTATTAAATGATTATTTATTTCAATCAACTCACATTTCACGGTTTACTTAACAGTTGTGATTAATCAAAATAACAATAAACCTAACACCGGAATTTAACCCCCGAAAATCTACCCCCAGAAATCTAGCCCCGTAAATCTACCCTCGGGAATCTACCCCCCCCCCCCCTCATTGGCTACGCTACGTGCTACGTATCGCCAAGATTCATTGTTGTACAGTAGTTGATTTTATTAATTGGTTTATGTTTTATAAGTTTATAGTTAGTTTTATGTTTTATACGTCAAAGAAGCCGAAACAAGTCTTATCTCAATTTCTGTCTGTCTGTAACGGCCCAGCAGGCATTTTACGCGGCCTTCTCCTGAAAAACAAAAGCATCGATCGGGATTCAAATAGTCTTTTTGTATTCACTGGATTGGCGAGAGTGGATTTAGCCATTAAAATATATGGCATCACTTACTCTTGAAATAAAATAATGGACGTTCAAAAACCCAATTTAGTGCGATTTCAAGTTTTATATTAATGTTTACCACATACGTCATTTATGAAATACTGTCAGAGTACCCGTCCTTCGTACAGATGAGTTGGCG
Source organism: Macrosteles quadrilineatus (assembly GCF_028750875.1). Taxonomy (NCBI): domain Eukaryota; kingdom Metazoa; phylum Arthropoda; class Insecta; order Hemiptera; family Cicadellidae; genus Macrosteles; species Macrosteles quadrilineatus. The sequence continues at coordinate 53,879,528 of NW_026542600.1, forward strand.
TATAAGTATAAAATGCGTATTGCAGTTATACTTGGCTTTGCGTTTGCAATGGGAGAGGACACAAATTTGGTTCTTTTAATTTAATCTACCTATGCCATAATTATAGCACATATACCATAAGCATTTTGTTCTACCACTGCAAGTAAACAATAAAAAAAGTAAATGTCTCATTGTAGCCTAGATCACAGCTTTTTGTTGCTTTGGTTGGTTCAAATTAGCTGTTGTCATAAATGAAAAAAATAATATTGCTGCACCCTGTTGGTAAACCTTATAACTTTTTAATGCTATTTATATAATATGATAGATTCAATTTCTGTAGTTGAAAAAGCTAACAAAATTCTTTAATTCCTTTTAAATGTGAATACTCACAAGGTTAACATGGGAAAATCCAGAGCAAATGGGGTGGAGCCTGAAAGGATTTTTGAGATAAGAATATATGTTAGTGAATGTGAGCTATCACCATACCAATTTTCAGCCCAATCCTACCAATAGTTTCGTGTGATTGTAACTTCAAACAAACAAACACATATACTTTCACATTTATAATATTAGTATACTGTAATACTAATCATCTGTATATTGAATAAATCGGAAGTCCACCACAGTTTATTATCTTTATCCCTTAGAGAATGTGTGTAAAAACAATGATTCAGTACGATGTAACACTTACAGGGGTACCATGCGCAAGGTGTGCAGTTTTTATTATATTAATAACTTTTTTTATCTCTTGTTTACAGTTGCAGACGATCTATTTATGTTTTCAACCTCACTTCAAAAATCATCTGATGGTAATCAGCTCACATTTCACCTTTAAAACTGTTACTGAATAGTGTGAAAGTTGGTCAACCATTGAAAGCACCTTCTAGGAATAAATCAAAGGCTTAGGGGCCAACCTTTGAGGCCCTAATCGAAATATCCTTTTTAATTACCATTTTGTTGCGCTAGATCTTAAGCTTTAAAATGACAACTCAATCGTAAAAATCGGCGAAGTAGGTCGGGTGAAAAAGGACTGTTACAACTTATTCAATTAGGATAACAGATAATGTTAAACAAGACAACGAAACATCACATGCTTAATACTGGATATTAGAAGGTAATTATTATAATCGAAGAGCCGTTGATTTACATAAACCAATGAATAAAATCAATTAAAACAATGAATCCTGGCCGACACGTGGTGTAGTCGACCAGGGGGGGGGGGTAGATTTCCAGGTGTAGAATTCCGGGGTCGTACATTTCTGATTTGACCAATGGGGATAGATTTCTGAGGGTCAATTATTTCCGGGGGTAAAATTCAGTGGTATGGCAAATCACTTACAGTACAAGCAAACAATTACATGTTGATTATTCTATTATATATTTTGTGTAGCATAGGCGTTTTTTCATGGGGGTAAATATCCGGGGGTAGAAATCCGGTACCCCATTAAATTACCAGTCCATCTTGACACAGACACACAACCATGCGGAAAGTAAATAAAAGAAGCGTTTTACAACACTTAAAAACATATATTTACTATTATACTGTTACTCAAAAGACAGTAAATGCACAAAAAAGATGGTGGTAACCACTTACCATTATTTTGTATATTTACCTTAATTGTAAATTAAATTTACGGAAAGTAAATAAAAGAACCATCTTATAACACTAAAACATATATTTACTCTTATATTGTTACTCGTAAGTTACAATCTTTTTTGTATATTTACTGTGATTGTAAATTAGATTATAAATTAAATTTATGGACAGTAAATAAAAGAAACGTCTTATAACACTTAAAACATATATTTACTCTTATACTGTTATTCACAAGACGAATATATAAAGAAGAAGAGATATAGAAAAAAGATGGTAAGTGGTAACCATCATGCCAGATGGTAAGTCAGAGTAAATATATATTTTTTAAGTGTTTTGAGACGTTTCTTTTGTTTACTTTCCGTAAATTTAATAACATGTACAATTCTGATCAAGAAGTTACACATACCATTGTACCATGGCCACAGTGAGTCCCTCTGAATCATACAAGCACTGTAGTCTCTATTAAATATACAGTAATACATTATTATTACATAAACTGTCTACTTGAGCCAATGGTATCATGGAAAAATGTTGTGAAGAAACTAAATTTTGACTCAGAAAATAACCAGCAAACAAATTTCCAAACGTCAAATAGATTACCTACCAAAGTTGTAACTTATTTTTCACTAAACAATTCTTCAACCTTTTCAATTCCTGTAATATTTAGAATGAACAGTGAACATTTAATACAAGTTAGTGTGGCAATTTTTTGTAGTTGTATCTACTTTGAATTAATGTTCCAAACTTGGAAGTGTATTACATCTATGGTTCTTCTCACGAAAGTGGTATTACATGGAATTTCATGTATCCCCATAAAGTCCATAGTATCTAGTCCATGTCCACTTTAGATTAAGATTAATTTATTATTCCCTAACTATATTAGAACTAAAAAATGATTTTAGTTCAACCAACAATGATTTTATAATTGCAGACTTCTTCTATTTACCATAATTGTGTATTTTTGCATTTAATTTAATAAATTTCTTTCCGCAAAAATCTAGTTTTCAATAGCGAAGGCTACATTGATTTTATAACTGGGAAAATGGAAATTTAATAAAAACACACATAATTTTAAGAAATAATTTATTAGTTTTATCACAACATGGTGTCTACTAAACCTGGTTTGAAAAATTCAAGGAGTTTTCCAGGAGAATTCAAGACAAATTCCTGAATTTTAAGAGCTACTATCGGAACCCGTTCAACTAATCGCAACCCGCTAATAATAATTTATTATTACTATTATGATTATTTTAATTTAAAACAAAACTTTTCCAAAGAAAATATTTTATACAACATAATAAAACAGTATAACTAGTAGGTAAGGCGACACCAGCTATCATCTCCTGCGATCGTGGGAATACCGGTGAGCATATCTTGCAGTCTCGTCAACACAGGCAATCGATCGCGGCAAAATAGGTTTGCATATTTTATGATTTCAGCGACACCGATAATCGTCTCCCGCGATCGCGGCAATACCCGTGAGCATATCCTGCGGTTTCGGCAACACCGATAATCGTCTCCCACGATCGCGGCAATACCCGTGAGCATATCCTGCGGTTTCGGCGACACCGATAATCGTCTCCCACGATCGCGGCAATACCCGTGAGCATATCCTGCGGTTTCGGCAACGCCGATAATCGTCTCCCGCGATCGCGGCAATACCCGTGAGCATATCCTGCGGTTTCGGCAACACCGATAATCGTCTCCCACGATCGCGGCAATACCCGTGAGCATATCCTGCGGTTTCGGCAACACCGATAATCGTCTCCCACGATCGCGGCAATACCCGTGAGCATATCCTGCGGTTTCGGCGACACCGACAATCGTCTCCCACGATCGCGGCAATACCCGTGAGCATATCCTGCGGTTTCGGCAACACCGATAATCGTCTCCCACGATCGCGGCAATACCCGTGAGCATATCCTGCGGTTTCGGCGACACCGATAATCGTCTCCCGCGATCGCGGCAATACCCGTGAGCATATCCTGCGGTTTCGGCAACACCGATAATCGTCTCCCGCGATCGCGGCAATACCCGTGAGCATATCCTGCGGTTTCGGCGACACCGATAATCGTCTCCCGCGATCGTGCCAATACCCGTGACCATATCTCGCGGTTTCGGCAACACCTATAATCGTCTCCCACGATCGTGCCAATACCCGTGACCATATCTCGCGGTTTCGGCGACACCGATAATCGTCTCCCACGATCGCGGCAATACCCGTGAGAATATCTTGCGGTTTCGGCGACACCGATTATCGTCTCCCGCGATCGTGCCAATACCCGTGACCATATCTCGCGGTTTCGGCAACACCGAAAATCGTCTCCCACGATCGCGGCAATACCCGTGAGAATATCTTGCGGTGTCGGCGACACCGATAATCGTCTCCCGCGATCATGCCAATACCCGTGACCATATCTCGCGGTTTCGGCAACACCGATAATCGTCTCCCACGATCGCGGCAATACCCGTGAGCATATCCTGCGGTTTCGGCGACACCGATAATCGTCTCCCGCGATCGTGCCAATACCCGTGAGGATATCTTGCCGTTTCGGCGACACCGATAATTGTCTCCCGCGATTTCGGCAACAAAAGCGGCAGTGTTTGGTTAGCCGACGATTCCGATGACCGGCTGTGGATTCCCGGAGGTTTGGGTGGATTCCTGGAGTTTTCCAGGACATTTCAAGGTAAGATACAATTCCCGGAGTTTTCCCGGTTTTCCCGAATTTCCCGGAGAGTAGACACCATGCACAATAACGTCACTTGAAACAGTATTTCAAGTATTTAGTTTACAAAAAAGCTATAAGTTAAATTTTCTATAACTTAGTTTGCAAGATTATAAATATGTACTAAATACTCTTCCTTATTACCTGTTTCAAACTTTTCAATATTATTAGGACATTAACATAATACAGTGGGACAAACACATACAGACTTGTGCAAGACTTTGGTAATGTGTGAAAATAGCAATTATGTTGAGACACAACTAAGATTATGGAACAAAACAACAATTACTTATCTTTAAAAAATTACTTGGATTATAAACCCAATTTCTACAATTCATTAAAATAACAAAAATGATTGAAAGCATAAAACTCCATACAAAATATGCACATTTAAATAACAAAAATTAAATTTTGATAACTTAAGGGAAATCATCATTATGCAAAAGTATTAATATTACACAACTGTTTGGAAAAAATTTAGGAAATAATGCATTGAGCGACAATTTATTTACATTTTGTTTTCTTAGTTGGGGTTTGGGTATTACACTATTGTCCACTTCTTTGTAAACCAGAAGTCAACATGTTACAATATTTTTAATCATGAGGTTTCATTCAAAAACACATCTTACCTACTGATCCACCTGAGAAACATTTTTATTTATGGACTACTAATGGTTTACTTAAACACAAATACAAATTAAACTATTTATTGCGAAATATTAAACTGTCGATAAGGCAGATGGGCAGTTCTTCTTTCACGTAAAACCACAAATAAGTAAGGACGATCCTCAGGGAAAAGAGGATTATGGTCTACCCCTTTTATAACAGTACTTAATTTATAAGAGCAAAATAACAAAATTAAACTTCTTTCTTCTCTAAAAAAAACTAAAACTTTCACTTTCTCTCGGAGTAGAAAATACCCCCGCCGCAGCAAACCTGCCGTCTAAGCGAATTTCCATTTGGCCGAATTGATTTTCAATTGATCTATTTAAATAACATTAGGTTTAACGAGTACCTAGGTTTGCTGCTACAAGGAAACTAATAAAGTAGTGTGTTTTTAGTAAAATATTGATAGCTTACTATAAAATAAATAAATTTGCCAAGTTTGATCAAAATATATCCATAAACAAGCAAACTACAACATTTTACAATATTCTCCATAAGAATAACATGGGAATTTTAAATTTATCATTTTTTTAGTTTTCTCCGTAACCAATAACCGTACAAAAACACTTTGATATACTGAATTGTTTGTTTTTTTAAGCTCTTTAAGAAGGTTTAGAGAAAAATTGGGAAATTTTGTGTTTTGAGGGTAAAAAGTGAGAAAAACCAATTTTTACCCCATAAAACCCCCCATTAAACCCTGTTCCCATGGTCCGATCATGCTGGATCGCGAACTCATTCAAGTTTATCCCGCCTTACACCTTCAAACCAAATTTCATCAAAATCGGATAAAAATTACTCAAGTTATCGTGTTCACGGACACATATATATATATATAAATCTATATATATATATATACCTATATATATATATATATATATATATATATATATATACATATATAAAAATTTGAACGAATGGTGTTTTTGGCCTCTGGGGACATTAAAATGAAAAAGTAAATCGGTCCCGGGCCTAAGTCTTACCATGAGACCTACGGTAATAGCTACTTCCCTATAGGGAAATTCTCTAAAAACAGAGACTTCCTGCTCTCTCAGAACAAAAATAAATGAAAACTTCTATCTTTTCTCAAAACCTATAAACAAACACTTAAACTTCTTTCTTCTCTTTAAATATAAAATCTTATAAAATCACAGCTGAAACTGAGCGGTACAAAGTTAAGCACTTATTTCCAAAATATACATTTTCCTTGGTAACTGTCATGTTTATTAACTCAGTTCAGTTCATCCGCTTGTGTTTCTTGTATCAAACTGACGTCTAAGATGCAGAATACACTGCGGCACATAGGACAAGTACACTTTGAGGACAACCATACTTCAGGATGATCTTGATCCTGACGAGAAGCGAACCTGAAACATGATACAACAAACCCTTATTAATCTGACTTCACCCCATTCGAACAGCAGTTTATAAACATTTTTTCCCGCAAAGTCAAGAATTTGCCACTGTAAACTACAATTTTTGTCATTGTTGTTCAATAGCACACAATCATTACTGTTAATGTGAATGGTTGGGCGTACGTCTTTGCTATGGTTACTGCTAGCCAAATAATAGCACTTAAAATTTAGAACGTATGAATTAAATTTAATACAATGGTGGTGTAGAACATTAATCATGTTGGATACTTTATCAAAGTAAAATGGAATACGGTTGGTTTGGAATGTGATTGCAAATAAATATTTAGTGTGAATGTGTGTTTATACGTTTTGGTTTCTAAGCCTTAGCCTTTGATACCTTGCACATAGCCAAACGATGGCAAACACATAGACCTAAGCGTAGGCTGTAGTGGATGTAAATTGGCAAGTTCTAGTGTTTGTTTACGCAACCCCCGTTGAAATTTGGTACCTTACACCGTGATCAAACGAAAATCATAAAAGCCACCACCAACATGATGATACAACAAATGCAGCAGATCATGAGTTTGCTGCGATCACGGGAGATTCTAGAATCTAAAGTCATAAAGTATTGGGAACCTTTTTGAAGAATCAGAATTGGCCCACCCATATTTTTGAGTTTTAACTGCATGGCTCAACCCTGGTTTATTTCCAGTTGACTTAATTCAAACCGATTTTACGGTTTTCATGATTGAGTGGGTAACCTTCATCCAATAATATTGGATGAAGGTTACCCAATAAGATGTCATGATCATACAAATAAATTTCACATGTGATTTAGCTTGTATCTATAGGCCAACTGGCATAAAACAATAGTTTAGCTAACATTCAATGATTGAATATCCCTCTAGAGTGTCAACAGAGCTAAATATTAGTAACTTCTACCAACAAGGAATGTAGAAACTCACCATCGTCCCATGCAGGAAATGCACCACATGGGCCGGCAGTAACAGTTACCGCATGGGTCAATTCCTTCATCTATACAGTGTTTCACTAATTTGATGTTGGATAAATTCACCATACATCCAATGCACATTTCTAATTCCTAAAACAGAACAGATTAAGTAAAATTGTATAGTAATATGGGAAGAAAAATTTAATTATATTAATTTTTTAACGATAAAAGTTTTGAGGGAATGAGTTTTAACGATTTTAGAGATGTGAAAAATATTTTAAAGCCAACAAATTTATTTACAGATAATAAGATAACTGGTAACTCCATCCATTTCAACAATACAATCATTGTTACTATTAAAAAATTGTTAATATGCAGTGTAAAATTATTATAAATAAATAATTAAAGGATCGATGAACTAATATAGTTTAAAACTTTAAAGTAGCCAGTGAATGATGCATTATACAAGAAGACAAAAACTAGTAGTCAATTGAGAAATTATTTTCCGAATACACAATGGTTTACAGGTTGAGGCAATTTCTGATGCAGTTACCACTTTGCCCATTAGATATCAAGGGTGTTGCCTGCATGATATCTAAGGGGCTTCAGCCTCCCCCTCTATAAGAAGAATAAGAATCTCGATTACCCTTTAAGAATTTTACATTGCAATAGGGTTTCTCATTTTTCTGCATAATAATATTACAGTGTACCGGTAATTAAATATATTACAGAAAAGAATAACAAAGATAATTTAATTGATTAAGTTAAAACAAGCTGCCCTAGTTTAAAATCTGCTAATGGCAGGCACGTGATGAAAGACTAGGTAAAAAACAAGATTTTGAAGTAACCTAAAGTAGAACTCCAATTATCCGAATCATTGTGGCCATAACACATTCGGATAGTCAAACATTTGGAAAATTGGATTTTTACAGAATTTGGGGGTATTTTACAGAAAATAGGCCGAGTAGAGTCGATCTTTTACCATTGTGATGGCAGAATGCATCTACCGATTTTGCAATCCCAAAATTCACGCTTTCGCCGCGATTACGGTGGACGGTTAGATTTTCCGTGACCACGGGAGACGAAGATGTCAACACGACCATGGGGTATATTTAACATTTTGCTGTGATCACAGAAGATGATGGGGATGTTTCCGGGACCACTGGAGACAAAGATCATGTCTACAAGACCGCAGGAGAGGATGACAATGTTTCCATGACCACTGGTGACAATGATGGTGTCCACACGACCGAGAGAAATTTTGGATTTAGTCGCGATCACGTCTTCTTCTTTCTGTAAGAATTCTTATTACTGTACTGTGGTTTTTAAGGTTTGTTTCAACTCTTCCTGAAAGCAATTCAGATAATTGGCAATTTGGATGGGTTGGAGTTTGAATAGTTGGAATTCTACTGAGCTCATATTATAAACAAAAACAATAAAGTAAGAAACCACATATAAATTGAACCATTCATTATTTCGGTAACTTTTATCGTTATTCTTATTTAAGTGTTGTAAGTTTATATACATTAGATACAGTGATCATAACCTACATTTAAAATAGGTGTCGCTGTTGTCAAAATGTGTACTTTGGTATTTCTTGTTTTTAAATTTTTTTATAAGGTTGGCGGTCTCTTTTAACTTTGCATTTTCCCGTCCACATAAGCTAGGAACCTGTGTGTGGAATGTATATAGCAAAGCATGGGGTGAGCCAATACAATACAAGGGTGAACTGTACTGATAAAAAGTAGTGGCAGTGACCAGGATCCGAAAACTGCCTTTGGCCCGATGTCCGTGACGCTACTAACTGAACCACCGACTCACCTTAATATTATTTGCATAGGAGCACTAAACAGAGAACTTGACCCTATAATGCATCTTTTTATTTGCTTCATTATCCCTCAAAAATCAATTTAGGCAATGTTTTCAGCACGTGACCCTACTCTATACAAACAATGTAACTGAGCCCCTCCCCAATATTTTTTACAGTTTTAAAGTTGCTTCCCATGTAGCTTACAACGGTGTAAAAGAGTATTCCTAATTAAAACTGAATATAAAAAACTTAGGGATGGCATGGCTTACTAATTAAATTTATTATATTTTAACATAAAAAACAGGAGCATTGAGCATTTATTATCATAGTTTTTATGTTACCTCAGTAGGGTGATGTCGAGGGTTTAGGTAAACTTGCTCTTTGAATACTTCCACAAACTGCTCAGCTTTCGTTTGGTGGAATACAATATCTTGGGCAACTTGGATAGGTCGTAGAACTTTGTCTTTCAGATCTTTATAGTCTAGAGCATTTAATCTGAAAAAAATAATATTGAACACATAATTTTTTAGAGAAGGATAATCATTACTTGTACACTAACATGGCAGGTTGCCGGTATATTACCTCCCAAACCGGTTTCTACGTCATGAGGGACCGGGGTATAGTTTTCCAGAGGCAGCCTCAAGTTAATTGCAGTAGAGGTAAGTCTTTCGGTCAAGATTTGATTCAAGCGAGTCATCCAAGGTGAACGAATGTTCCAAATCTCATGCACCCCATATACCCGTTCATTCTCACCATTCAACATATAGACAACATTGAGAACATATAGTTTATGCTGAGTGAGTGTATCTAAACAACTACAAGTAAGTGATTACAACGTGATCAGCTTTTTGTGGGCGTTTTTTATTCTGCGCAAAGTGAACATAAAACCATTGTGGGTTGCAAAAGTTGCAAAAATTGTAGCACTATCAAAACTGAGAAAAACTGACAGCATAGAACTGCTGAGAACACTGGACAATATTAATGTAAATATTTATATAGCCTAAATATGTTTTCATATCTCCTTACTGAAAGTAACTATTTTCGATAACAGTTGATATGAAAGAAAGTAGTTGTTTCCCAAGCTCTAATTTAGAGCTAGGGAAAAACGATCAGCTGATTTTCCCTCGCTCTCGATTAGTTCTCCATTTATATGTGCTAGTGTTTTGTTAGGTTTGTTTTAATGATTGAAATCAGCTGTTTTTATTGTTGCACAATCTAAATCTATACAGAAACTGGCGTTAGTTTGTTTTGTTGGCTTTTAGCATAGTGCGTGTTTGAAATTGCTCAATGTTTGTCTAACATTACTGATGATTTGATGAAAATAGTTTCAGAGGTAACTCACCTTCCACCAGATAAACCACGGGAATAAGAAGGGGAATACAGAAAGCTTAGAAACTGGTACAAATAACAAAATGTGAAGTCAATTAAAGTACGGTAAGTGACAAAATATCTATTAATATACAGGGTGGCTGAAAAGTAACTTACACCCCCCTTAACTTTTCAACCATTTGAGATATTTGAAATCTGTTTGTGGCAATCTTCTTAGCCAATAGCAAAATTTTGCCCTTAGGGGCAGCGGGGGTAGGGGGTAGCCCAAATTTTTCAAATGACAAGTATAGTCGAGTTTGGTATCATTTTACAGGTCTTGACAAAACATAACAGTTGACATAAAAGAAACCAAAATCGGCCCACTGATAACAAAATGGTGCCCTAAAACATTTCAAATCCAAATAACATGAGGGTGGCTGAAAATTAACTTGCACCCCCTTTAACTTTTTAACTATTTAAGATATTTGAAATCGGTTTGCGGCAACCTGTTTGGATATGAAGGACTACAATAATTATGGTAAGTTTTGAAAATTTTGCCCTTAGGGGTAGCTAAAAATTTTCAAATAGCAAGTATAGTCGAGTTTGGTATCATTTTACAGGTCTTGACGAAACATAATAATTAACATAAAAAAAATATAAATTGGACCTTTTAACAAAATGGCAGCTAAAAATGATGAAGACAATGGTTGTTGAAAGTGATTTTTAACTGCCATTTTGTTATTGATGGTGCCCGCTACTCTTAAGGGCAAAATTTTCAAAATTGACCATAATTATTGTAGCCTCTCATAGCTAAGAAGGTTGCCACAAACAGATTTCAAATATCTCAAATGGTTGAAAAGTTAAGGAGGGGGGGTTTAAGTTACTTTTCAGCCACTCTGTATTTATCTAAAAAATCTACACTTATGTACGTTGTGAAGTGTATTTTCAATGATAAAGAGTGGTCTAAAACTTCTACTGAGATATGTTGTTCAGTATGTGTGTATTTTTGCGTCGTGATGAAAAGTATCGTTCATAGCTCGAACCGAAAGCTATTATCCGATACTTGCTCCATTATTCCCATCCTCGGCTTTGCCTCGTACGTGAAAATGACTCTCACCTGCTCGGCTTTGCCTTGCATGTGAGATTTGGGTTTCCTGTCTGATGTTCATGAGACTTGTGAGAGTGTCGGAAAATACCACTTTCGGTTCTAGTAATGAAATATACTATTCCACTTGGGGAAAATATTTTTATATTAGAAAAATCTGCAGTAGAAATGTGGTTAGCTTTGCTATCACTGAGTTGTAGTTTTTGAAATATAAATACACACATACAGCATAACCTCGATGTTGTACAGTTCAAACCAGGATGGTGACTAAGACAGTAAGAGTGACTGATAATAACAAGACCAAAGTGTACGTCTTACCCTCGACAGCTGGAATATAAGTGAGTGAAATGGCTCTGGCTATGCCATTAGAGTGATCAACGACTATGTTGCAGCTTAGTGCCACAAGCAAAAGGGGGCCGCATCGTTTTGTACTAAAACAACTTTTATTAAACAAAATTGAATTTTCATTGTGTAATATTAATTAATTGCCTCTATCACATAGTGGGAGATGTTCACAACTTTGCCATGATCACTGGTGATGATAATGGCGTCCCCGAGATCACAAGAGATGTTCACAATTTCACCTGGGAGGCAGGAGCTGCTCGGGTTATTTTAACCTAGGGCCGCAAGTAACTTAAATTTGGCACTGAAAACAATCCTAAATATCTTGTAAATAAGAGGTTATCTAACCTTTAATTTGTCTAGTGATTCCCAACCCTCTTCTAAGGATGGATGGTGACTATTTTACCTTGATACGGTTCTTGCCAAGAGACCATACATAAAAATTAAATACGGTATTTGACAACTGCTGAGGCCAACAGTAAACACTAGGCTCAGTTGATATGTGCAGACTGCAGTTTTGTTGGTAGGGCGATGACCTTTTTACTTTTATTACCACTGTTGTAGTTTAAGTTGAATTAATTCATTGAATTTAAAACTCATTTAATTGTTAAGAATTTCTCCAGGATTTTCCTTAGAGTCCTCATTAATTTTGTATTCCTCTGCAGTATCCATGTAGCGGCCTTTGTTGCAGTACATACCTGAAGTAGGCGACATTATCACCCACCCTTAGATGAGGTCAAAGAATGAAGCACTTGACAAATTCAAGGTAAAATAACCTTCTATTTGTATATTTAGTGATTTAAGACTACAAAAAATCTAAGTAGCTAGGCCTACTCAAAACCAATTCAATCAATAAACAAACGTGATATTAAGATTACCTGATGTAGAAATGATGGGAACCTCTCTGAGTGAAGGATACCTTGATGTTAAGGAACTGCGCAGACCCTGAGCCGTTCACTGCTAGTGCGTGAGTATCAGCTGTGTCCAGTGAGAGTGTAGTGTTGCTCTGATGGGCAAAGTACATGTTGTAAGGAGTCACCTTGATAATCCAGTTTTCCGTCACTACCACATCCACCAGTGTACCACACTTAATGATAATTTTATTCACCCTGGAAAGGGGATTTACTGTTAGTTTTGAATATAATTGAGAAAAGGAACTTTAACTGCAATTAAAATCTATCATCTGTGGGCTAACAACTATACAATATAAATAGGTTTACATACCTTACATCATAAATCCAAATTTGTCCTGGGGGACTAGTTTCGAAACAACAGTTTCGTTTTCAATCATCTTGCTTTATAAAATCATTGGAACATATTGTCGCCATCAATACAACATTCAACACACACGAACATGTTATATTTTTGTCTATTGACGACGAAAATGTCTTCCAATGATTTTATGAAGTAAGAGGCTTAAAAATGAAACTGTTGTTTAAAAACTAGTCGCCAAAGACTAAATAAAGATTGATGACGTAAGGTATGTAAATCTATTTATATTATCACAAATCAATTCAAGATGCAAAGATGAATAAAATAAAACTATACCTAAATCAATCAAAAAATTACCATTTTTGTGAGTGCAACCACAATTCTCACGACACTTTTTAGGCCTACGGCTCTCTGTTGCAGTTATAGCTATTTTGTGTTAACACCACTATTAATGGATAACTCAATCTTCCATGCAATTTCACATTAAAATCTATTAACCACGAAGCATGTTGTAAAAGAAAGTAGAGTTAAAACTTTTGAGTGAAAATTCAGTACATGTATTTCTCTGTAATTTTACTGTCACTATGCCTTACTTCTAAACCGGCAGTTAAATACACAGAGCTATCATATTTTGTCTATTTACCTGTCTCCACACTTTGGAGCTATATTTGATGTTTTTTTTACACTACTTTGGAAAAAAATTTGCCAACAATCACAACCAACGGGGGAGAATACTTTCTTTTTTTTTTATATTGCAAACAAAGCAATCCTAACCCAATAAAGAAAAAAATATACTTATAAAGATTTATTTTTAAAATTTTTTTTTAAATCAATTTAATCATAGGCCTCTAGTTTTAAAATTAATTTTACAAACTAATTACTACTACTAGGCCTAATTATTTTAGCTAAATTAAATGTAATGTCCAGCCACTGTATCATTTAAACCAAACAATAGTTACCGGTAATTATCTTATTAAGGTAATTATCTTATTAAGGTAATTATCTTATTATCTTACCGGTAATTACCTACGGTACCAACAGATGATCCTAGTTTCGATGACTGGCAATGATTTAGAACATTAAGTCCATTTTAAAGTTTTTATGTTTTAGGTTTATGTTTTTATGTATACCTAATTATAATGTTAGAGTTTTAAATCATGAAGTCTAACATAACCAACCAGTGTGAAAAGGTACACCAATATCTTAGCAAACTCATTTACTACTACTGGTGATAATAGGCCTTCTTAAGTTTTACTCACCTTCGGAACTCAACATTGATATCAGATGCCAAAGTTCGCCAATTCATTTGACCAGCATTTCCACTGAATAAAGCAAGCCTTTTTGATATTGGATGTTCTTCCCAGTTGTTTTTCCTCCACCTGTACACAATGACTCCTGTTGTTATCGGAAGAATTAGGCCAATCGTTCCGATAATGTTCATCAGGCATAAACCTTTCTGTATCAAGGGATAGTATGCAATCCAAAACATACCAATATTGTAACCTACAGAAAAGAACTAATTTGTTTTAATTCAATTATATATTTCAAAACTGAAAGATCAAATGAAAATTGGCATCTAGATAAGTATTTAGCCTCTTAAATGTAAATAACTTCTTGATCAGCATTGTACGTGTTATTAAATTTACGGAAAGTAAATAAAAGAAACGTCTTTTAACACTTAAAACATGTACAATGTAAACAAATGTGTCTTAAATGTAAACAATAATTTATTTTTAAATGCACAATTAATATTCATTTGGCAGTCCTAAATTAACCCTATGAAATTAATACAATTTTTCGATACCATCATTAGAGCTAGCCTACATAAGCTACATAACCTGCCCAATGTTATTCTTCTATTCAAAATCGATCACTATTTTGTCAGTAAGTTAGTATAGCACAGATATGTTGCAAGTGTATTAGAAGTACAGTAATTACTTTCCGAACTTTCTGTAAATGTAATAACATGTACCATGGGGAGTAAGCTGGTCTTTTGGTAGAGGACAGAACTACAGTCCACGTAGTCCCCGGTTCAAATCCCACCAACCACCATAAGATTTTATCATAAATTATAATACACCACAAGCTTCTAGGCCCAGCCTGAAGTACAACGGTTTTGGGCTAGGGCCTTTGCCTTAGGATATAAAAGGTTACATATAGGTACCTAACTTAATAGTTTTTTTAACAAAAAGTAAATTTAAAATTCTGGACTATTAGCGAATAAACCTATCCCCCCCTTAGTCCTGGTAATAAAATTTGCAACCTACAGCTGATGAGTGTTGGCTACCCAACAAAAATTAGCTGCAACAAGGTCGCTAAAAAGCTAAAAGATCGGATAGAAAAATTAAATAATAATTAAAGTTGGAAGCATGGTAAAAATCACTAAATCAATAAAGTTTTTTCATTGTCAAACTTATTCACGGCTTTTTCTGTCCAATAAACCATTAACTAAATTATTTTTTATTTTTATTTTACTATCACAATTAGCATGAAAAATAAGGACTAGGCTAAGTTAAGAGATCTATAAAAACTATTAAGTTTAATGTAAAATAAAAGATATAGGCTAAAGCGAAATTTTTTTAAAACTCAATCACAGGTCTCCGTTTGCATAAAGACAAATACATGAGGAATACTACCCCATTAGCAGGGAGTGACGAACTGTGTGGTATGCAACATGCTTTAAAACAGTCTGAAAGTACAGTCACAGGTTCCTCTAACCTTGCATGTAGGCTATATTGCGCTTCACATAGTCATACCACATGGAAAGAGCAGTGACGTAAATAACACCCACCATGGGGGGGGGGGGTGCTGCTGTCCAGAAGGTCAAGCTGTCACTACTCGATCGCGAAAAAGGTGACATTGTTTCCGTGACCGCGGGAGACAAAGATGATATTTCAAGACCGAAGAAGATAGTTTATTCATCATTTTGGTACAATCGTGGAAAAAAGGTTGTTTCTGTGACCACAGGAGACAATGATGATGTTTTCAAGACCGCGGATGATGTACAAGATGTTGCAACGGAAACAATGACGAGTTTCCATGAACGCACTCCTGAGGTCATGGAAACTCCACGATGATCATGTCCACAGTTACGCAGGAGATTTGGATTTTAATGTGATCACGGCTTTTAACTTACTGAGATAAACAAATAAAAAATAAGTGGTGATGTTTTGGTGAGGTTTAATAAAAACCTCAACCACCCATAGTGCTGGATTTAGGCTACCTGCGGCCCTAAGCCAAATTAATCGAGAGGCCCCCATCCCAATGGGGGAAATTCCTGGTGATTGCAGAAAAAATCGTGAACATCCCCTGTGGGCAATCACAGAGACATCGTCATCAACACCCACCACCACGGTAAAATCATGAACATCTCCCATTAGCCAAAATCACGGCGATCTCACCGTCTCCCCCCACGGTGACAAAATCGTTAATATCTCCCGTAGGCCGCAATCAGGGCTACATCATCATTGACACACACGACCACGGCAAAATCATGAACACCTCCCATGAGCCGAAATCACGGCGATATCATCAGCGTCACCCGCCACAGTGGCAAAATCGTGAATATCTCCTGTGGGCCGCAATTAGGGCTATATCATCATTGACACATGTGACAACGGCAAAATGTTAAACATCCCCCGTTGTTTGCAATCACGGGGGCATTATCATCGACACCCGCAACACCGGCAACATCGTGAATATCTCCCATGGGTCGCAATCACGGGGACATCATAATTTTCACCCGCAATCTCAGCATTGATATTTAGAAAAAAAATTTTGCTCTGAAAAAAGAAATTGTCAGGCCTTTGCGGCTCCTTTTGCTTGCAGCCCTAGGCCATGGGCTAGTGGTAAATCCGGCACTGACCACTCATCTCATACACCTGAGACTGGCCTTATGAGTGATAAAAAGAAACAGTGGATTACAGTTTGGTCTCGGCCTATGTATAAGTCATGTGGGCAGCCAGTGGTCGCTGAAGCAATAAGAGAGTTACCTTAAGTTAAAGCTACCTGTCTCCCAGAGACCAGCAAAATCTGGCTTATCAGCCTAAGACAAAGGTAAGGTAGGCCTAGGTCTATAATCTACACAAAACAGCTTAATCATTATTTCTCTTTGTATAACTTAGTATGCAGAGGTACTTGCATACCTGGTCTAAGTTAGTAGACTAGCTTTAGGACCAGTAAGTTAGGTGACCAATAAAACATAGTCAGAAAAATAACTGGGTAAACTAGGCCTACTGTCCTCTTGTCTTAAAAACCATATGATTTGGACCAGTTTTCGGGTACAGTTTCTTAACTGGGCTACGCTAATTTTCTAATAATTAATGCTTACCTATTGGAATAAAACTGTGAATGAACATTGTGTATGTTGATCGTTTGATGTGATAAAAAACAAAATTTTCCGTTTCACTGCCTATGATCCTTCCGAATAGGCTTTCTACAGTCAATCCAGCAGTAAGAAATTCATTTGTTTTGAATACGAAACAATATGAGCAAATTATATAAAATAGGGTAAACAGGGTCCCGGTTTCGTACATCGTCAATGTTGGATTGCATACAAGAAGACTAATTAATTAAATATACACTATATATCAGAAACGTTCGTTTGAAATTAGATTAGGTTAAGTTTAAAATGAGAAGTATAATGTGATGTGGTCGTGGTGATGATGTGATGATTATGAATAGGATAGGAATAGGATGGATGGATAAACTCTAACAAAACATCAACAATAACAATAATAAATTGATAATATCATAATATATCAATGTATCATGGATAATATTATTGGCTATTGGCTAATGAGTATTGAGTAATGACTCATATGGGGACAATGACAAGACAGTGGCTACAGCCTACAGCTGTGACGCATTTTTCCTTTTCCATTTACATTTATTTAATTCCTGCTTTTTCTTAAGCGGGTCAAATTCTGTAATCATGCAACTTAAGAATACTAAATGTAAAACACTACACAGGGTAATCAACGCTAGCTGGCCACCATATGAATTTAGTTTTTTGAAATTTAGAGTTAATTTTGGAAAATGGTGGCTGAATTAAAAAAAAACTAAAATCATATTTTTAACTGCAACAAAAAATAAAGGAATGTCCCTCTTTAAACTTTTCTATAATTCTTACCGTTTCCGATATCCCAATGGTGGCCTCCTTGAGTTGATCACTCTGTAAATATACATACAGGGTGTTTTTTTTTTTAACTTGCATCTTTATTTATGTAAAAACCGCAATAGATAGAAATATGCAGTTGGCGGGAATCATCTATTGACGTAGGGGGCACAATTTTTTTGAATTCAACGTTACATTCACATTCCCCCCCCTTTCCCCCCCTGCCGCCAACTTAATCTTTTTACATAGCAAGGTACCCCTTGTGACATATCAAATAAAAGAGCATGAAAAAAGAAAATGTTTGATGAAAAAAATTGAAAATCGGTTCATAAATTTGTGAGATATTCCCCCCTCCCCCCCCGGAACTTAATTTTTTTTTAAAGCAAGGTATCCCTTGTGACATATCAAATGAAAGACCATGAAAAAAGAAAATTTTTGGTGAAAAAAATTTAAAATCGGCTTATGAATTTGTGAGATAATCCCCCCCCCCATTTTCCCCTACCCATAACTTGTTTTTTAATAGCAAGGTACCCGCCCTTGTGATATATCAAATGAAAAATAAATTTCACCAAACATTTTCTTTTTTCATGCTCTTTCATTTGATATGTCACAAGGGGTACCTTGCTATTTAAAAAATTAAGTTAGGGGCAGGGGGGAAAGGGGGGGAATGTGAATGTAACGTTGAATTCAAAACAATGGGGCCCCCTACATCAATAGATGATTCCCGAAAACTGCATATTTCTATCCATTGCGGTTTTTATATAAATAAATATGCAAGTTTTTAAATAAACACCCTGTATATATAATTGTAGAGCCACAAACACTATAGCTTTTAGACAAAACATTACCGGTAGCCATAACGCATTTTTTTAATTCCCAACAGTAGAATCCGAAATCAAACAAATAATTCATCAGTTGAAAAAACAAGATAAGCTCAGGAGCTGATTAAATATGCAACAACATTTTGATAAATATGAAAGCAAATAAGAAATGCAATAAAAACTGGACCATAGGATAACTCTATCACCAGGGATGCAATTAATTATGAAAAACAATCAAGCAGCTCTTTCTTGGAAGTTATTAAACATGAGGAGAAAAAGTCGAGATTTGGAGGAATACTGTTTCCCAAACAATGTTGTCTTGGTAGTGTGCTGTTGTAGGCATACACTGTAGAAAGATGCCCCCTCTCAAATAGGTCCTGGGATCGGGATGGTCTGGAGCAGCGAAAGTTGATTCGTTGATTCTGCTCAGCAGCTCAGGAGAGTCAAGCTCTGCATTGAAAATCTTCCTCAGGAAAACCAGGTTTAAGCAATACGCCTTCGAGAACTCAGTGGTTTAGCCGAAGATGCTGTCGAAGATCCTCAATGTGTACATCACCCTGAACGGGGATCGCAGACAAAGTTGTTTTTTAAGCTCTACAAAATAATAAAAAAATTGCAAATTTCTATGTTTTTAGGGTCAAAATAGGCCATACTTTCACCCCATAACCGTTCCGAAGTCTGACAACCGTTCTTCATAGTCCGATCATGCTGACTCGCGAACTCGTTCGAATAATAATGTGAGTTTACAGGTTTATATCAAAATTAATCAAAAACGGATCATTTTTGCTCGAGTTATCGTGATAATGGACACACGCACGCACACACACACACATATATATGCATTTTAACGGTTGGTTTTTTTTGCCTCTAGGGACCTCAAAACGAAAAAGTAAATTGGTCCCGGATCCAGGTCTTACCATGAGTACTACAGTAATAGCTTATCCCCTATGATGGGAAATTCGCTAAAAGAGAGCTTGATGATGAGGTCCTGTTGGATGAAACTACTGTGCACTTGGGAGTCTATCCTCATGACCCTTTATCAACCCTAGCCTTCGATCGAGCACTCTGTTACCCCATTTACGTTAAACAATCAAACTCTCACTATTAAAAATTGTGATACTGTTCAAAATTATTTCTGAGGCTCATTTGAATGGTTCCTAACAAATGCATTATCCAGGGTAAGGGTGTTAACCTTACGCCTAACACCTTTCCAGGAGGACCAGGTAATTTTTCCTCAAGGTTTTCTTCCTTTAGCCTTTATGATCCTCTCCCAAACTACAAGAGGCAGCAGTGTTAGTTTTGGTTCGCCCCGGGGTATTTTATTTCCCTGGCACCCGTCATATCTGACGAGCTTTCCCCAATCCACCCGGGGAGAGGCACCCGATGGGAGACCAACAACGCCACACGGGTGGATGCTATTGTAAAGACAATAATGTTTTTGTAAACAGATTGAGTGAACTGGTAAATAATGGAAATTATGAAGAGAATATGGTATAATGCGACGTGTTTTTTCTAAATTGGAGAACAGCAACAGCTGGAGATTTGAAGATTTTGTTTGACAAAAGTGAGAGTTTCAACAATTATAGATGGATGGAAGAGTTAGAATATTGATTCGTAGAAGAATTAATTGTCTGTAGGATCGGCATTTGGGAAGGCAAACAATTTTCTTACTGGACATTTTTTGGGAATTTAAACAGAAACTTTGTTATTCATGGCCCCATAGAGATAAAGCATATGCTAATTGAGGATAAATGAGTCCTATGTATGGATATAATTAACGTCGTAGTTTGCAGTGTTCTTTAAAAAACGCAACACAGAAATTCCAGGGCTCATGTTTTATTAAACATATTGATGTGATCACTGATCGTGGAGGTAATGATGTTCATCTAAGGTCAGTCCACGGCCACCTTCGAAGCCGCAGCCTGGTAGAATTGGCAAACGTTCCATAAACTAACATAACAGACATGTGACACCTGCTCATTTATTAATAATATGGGCAAATACTAGCTGGTGTTGGTTAGTCTATGCTATTGACTATATACCATTTGGTATCTATGCTAATGCAGAGGTTAGGTAAGCCCGACTCATGGCCTCGTATTCCTATCTTACTCATTATTTGGAGCAGCAGGTCGTGATCCACGGTATCAAGCACCTTTTTTCAGATAAAAAAATCCTGCTGAGTTGAATCAAGATCGTCTACTCCTTTGTCTTAAAAGGAGAAGGACGACCATCGCGGTGAAAGTGTAATTTCATTTCAAAACACATACATTCGAGATGATTATTTTATTCTGTTCTAGGTATTAGGAAAGCATACTAACAGAAAAGTTATATCTTTTATCTTACAAGATTAATCGTATTATTGTTACTATGGTGGTTTTGAAAACACTAAGACATCCATATAGATTGTCATACTTGATTGTCATAAAGATATTGTCATAAAGAATTTTTATTTGGAATTGATGATGATCTAATACGACATGATATTTAATATATTTACAAGGTAGCACTCCATAAAATACAAAAATAAAATTACTTTTTTCGTTTTGGAACTGTAAGTATACATTAGGAATTGTTATTCTTTAACAGAGTGTTTTTTACTTTGAACTGCCAGTACGTTGGCAACGCTGAAGAGCAAACGCAGCTGACCCTTTGAGGTTTGCCCCGGCCCCACCCCACAGCCGTTCCCTTTTTTTTAACTTCAAAAGCCTTAACTGTCAACTGTCATGTCCCTGACTGAAAACAAAAACAACAGTGAAAACAAAACGAAAACCAAACCATTACCATTGTGTTTGTCGTTTGTGTTGTGTGTGCGTGCAGTTGCAGTGGTGCACAGTGACTTTGAGTGTTGAGTTCATTTTGATTTGTGCTGTTAGCTTACTGACCAATACTCGGCATGTTTGATTTTTAATAAGTTTTTTTTTTTATTTGCAATCATACTTAAATCGAAAACAGTCAACAAAATGTTCAGTTTCTATTCATTTTTTATAGGTTTGTATTTTCTTTGTATTGCAAACTGTTGTTCCGGACTTTTTCACATATACCCGAAGATAAATGATTACCCAATTCAAGGTGGGTTTGGGGATGATCCCGGACTCCCCCTCATCCTAACTCCACTCATAAAAGCAAAAAAAATTCAAGAAGCTCGTGTGGCATGCAAAATGACACCAATGAAAAGCAACATTTCTAGTTATGCAGGATTTTTTACTGTTGATCCAGCTTATAATTCAAATATGTTTTTTTGGTTTTTTCCTGCTTACCAGAATAATGCTTCTGCTCCAGTTATACTTTGGCTTCAAGGTGGTCCAGGTGCGACATCACTGTATGGACTCTTTGCCGAACATGGACCATTTTCAGTGAAAAGGAAACATGGACTCAAGCTGCGCGAATATACTTGGACTCACGATCATAATGTGATCTATATTGATAATCCTGTGGGTACTGGATTTAGTTTTACAAATGCCGATGGCTATGTTAAAAACGAGGCTGAAGTTGGTAAGCATCTCTATTCAGCTTTATATCAGTTTTTTACACTTTTCCCAGAATACCAAAAGAATGACTTTTTTGTCACAGGGGAATCTTATGCTGGGAAGTATGTACCATCTACTGCTTACGCAATTCACAATCTAAATAAACAAGCGGAAATCAAAATAAATCTTAAAGGAGTGGCTATTGGCAATGGTTTATGTGACCCCGAACACATGATGCAGTATGGTAACTATTTGTACCAGATCGGATTGCTTGATAGCAATGGTAGAAATTTGTTTCTTAAAAAAGAACAAGAGATTGTAAAAAGCATTCAGCAAAAGAATTGGAAATCTGCCTTCAATCAATTTGATGCTCTGTTAAACGGCGATCTCACCAATGGAACATCAATTTTCAAAACTTTGACTGGTTTTTCATTTTATTTCAACTATCTCTACAATCAAGACTATAGCACTTATGGAGATATGGGGAGATTCCTTTCTAATGTAAATATCAGGAAAAACCTCCATGTTGGAAATGCCACCTTTCATGTTGAAGCTGTTGATGTTGAAAAAAATCTTATCGAAGATATCATGCAATCTGTAAAACCTACAATCGAATTTCTTTTGAATGCCAATTACCGGGTGCTTATATACAACGGACAGTTGGATATAATTGTTGCTTTTCCTCTGACTGAAAGTTTTGTGGATGCCTTAAACTGGAATGGTGCCCAGGATTATAAAGTCGCCCAAAGAAAACAATGGTTTGTTGGAAAAGAACTTGCTGGTTATTCAAGAGTAGCAAGAAATTTGAATGTGGTTCTTGTTAGAAATGCTGGTCATATGGTACCGATGGACCAACCTAAGTGGAGTGTAGATTTGATCTCCAGATTCACCAGAGGCAAACCCTTTTCAGTAAGTTGAACTGTTATACGTGCAGAGCTCATTTTCATATTGTAGTTTTAAAATTTGTAGGTATACAAACTGTACATTCCGTACATAGTTTAATCTTTTTATAAGTGCCATAAAATTAACTCATCTTTGGTTTGCAGAATTTAAAAATATTTTTAGCAATTTTTCATAAATGAGATACCGTACATTTATAGTCTTCATGTAGCCTAACTCACAAAATCTTAATGAAACATAATTGTATGAGTAAGGATTCAATTTGCATATTTCGCTTGAGATGTGTTTCGAATTATTAATTTTATTATTTTTAGACTTAATTGACAAAAATTCTTTCTCTAATATGTTGGATTTCTCGTCAAATTGTAAACTATTAGGATGAGTTTTAATTTGGAGTCTTTATATTTTGCATGAATTCTAGTTGAACTTCTTATGTAGCCTATTCCTGAATTCATTAGTTGTATTTATTATTTAGCCTACTCCTGAATTCATTAAATAGGTGTAGTTATTTGTGATTATTGTCTTACAGTTTTTGTTTATTTTTACATCCAGTTAGATTTTTTTTTAGGAAATGCAAGCTAAATGTAATAGGTAACCGTAGCCTAACTGAAAATATCTAGGAAAACATTACATTTTCCTTCCACTGGAGCAAAATATACTTCTCTCCATAAGTTATTTCATTTCTGAAAAGTGGACAATGTTTTCTGGAGAAAATATATACATACTTCCTGATTTTACATCTTGTGTATTGTATTTTTATTGGATTTAGATTATTGAAAGATACTTGTCCATCATGATCTGACAAGCAGGTTTACTATGCCTTATATTGAAATGTTATCGTTTTCTGTATTTTTTATAAACAAATTATCTGTGGTTCATTTGGAATTTTCAGTTGTTCTATTTGGAAATGTAACCAAATACCTCATATTACGGCTTTTTAACATATATTATAAACATTTGTGCTTATCATAATTTGTATAATCAATGTTTATGTCTCCTCCAATAGGCTGTGTATTTCTTGTTAAAAAAGTCAATAAAAGTACCTACTTAATTTGTCTTAAAAATGTTATAATCAGAACTAAAGGATCTATTAAGAATGTTAATGTATAATTTACATATAGGTACTATCAAACTGTTTTTCTTCTATTAGTCCATCTGAAAAAATTATGTTTTTGTATATTCCAGATTCAAACATGTAAAAAAATTTCTGTAGTTTTAGAAAACCTTTTGGAAAATAAAATACATATATTTTGGTAAAAAATAATTATTCTTTTAATTACAACCTGATCATAATTTTGGACAGATGCAGGCCCACATTTATAAACGGGCAGACTGGGCATATGCCCAGCGGCGCCGGAGGTTTGGGGGCGCCCACCGGGTGCCCCTCAACCACCGCCTGCCTGCACTAGTAAAAAAGGGGGCACTGCTTTTGGGTTTGCCCAGGGCTCCACTGACCCTTAATGCAACCCTGGACAGATGCCACTTAGGTGCCTACTGTTACTTTCAGCTAAATTTGAATAGAACATGAGTGTAGAATGGGATTGAACGAACTGTGTAAATTTGTTTACTGATTAATATCAGTTTTTTAGCCACAACCATTTAGGAAAAGAACAATAATTGAGGACTGATGGGCCAGTATTGAACCAACAAAAGGAGAAATCCTTACTCACGAGCCGTAGGCGAGTGAGGAATGGTTTCTCGAGTGAGGCAATTGTACTTTAAACTCGAGTTACACATTATACTTTTCCTACAGTTACCATTAAACAAATAAATTGGTGAAGAAACATAACCTATTTTTACACAGAAGTGAACTTTTAATATTAACATTTAATGTGAAGTGACAAATACAACAGTACAACAGCTGACCAGCTGATTTACAGCCAGTGCTGCCACGGAATTTCGCGCGCATACGGCGTTGCCTGCATGTTACGCGCTCACTATTTCGTGCCTTCACGTTGAAAATCTGGAGTGAGAAAAAGTAATTACAGTGAGACAATGTTAACATTGTCTCACTGATGAGCGAATTGGCCACTTTGCTTTCTCAAATCAGTGAGAGAACATGTACATTGTTAGGTAACTGTAGGAAAATTACTTTTTCTCAGACTGAACTGGCGACCTTTAGAATGTCAGATTATCACCATAGGCCTAACCGCACTTGCTGCCCAGCATCAAATTATTTTGATATAAGAAGTTTTTAACTTACCAGGCCTAAGCTATTTGTACTTGCTACAGTATTATAATTGTGTGTATAAAAAACCAAATAAGTATTAAACTACTGTTTTTAAACTTTCTTACAACCTTTGAACTTCCATTTATACCCCTGGTTTGACGATATGCCCATTCAGTGATGTGGGTTAGGAAAATACCCAGTGGGTAGGGTATTTATTAATGGATATTTACTCAGATATTTAGCCCTGGCCTGAGTAAATACCGAAAAGTATCTAGGCTAGTCATTTATAAAAGTTAAGAAACAATAAAAGTTACATAGTTCATTGGATTTGTCATGTGAAAAACAAAGTTGGGCTTTTTCAAATTTTTACCCTTAAAACATGGAAATTTCTAACTTTTATCACAGCCATTGTGTAGAGCCCTTTAAAAAATAAAAAATGTAAATTGAAGTATATCTGTACAATAGGTTACCAAGAAAATAAGAAAAAACTTTAACTTACACTTAAAACTCTTATGTTATTCTTATGGAGATAAAGAAAGCGGTTGAAGTTAACTTGGATTTATCTTCAGGGTTAGACAAAAGTCTGGAACCCCCAGTTAACTTTTTAATGCGTTGCAGTAGGAAAACCAAACTCGGCACATATTTACAACATAAGAAATTGGACTTTTTCCAATTTCCCCTATTTTTAAAATTTTGAAATTTTGAAATATCCCCTATTAACTTTTTAACAGGTTATAGCAGGAAAACTAAACTCAGCATACCTTTATAAAAAAAGAGAATTCACCTTTTGGTCAGTATTAAAATATTAATTTTTTAAGTTATCTGGGGGTGTCCAGACTGTATCTGGCTAGCTCATCTTAAATAATTAAAATGGCTGCCATTTTGATTAGAGGTGCGATATTGACCTAGCTAGTTTGGACCATTTAATTTGTCTTGAGAAACCCTTTAAAATGAGGGGCACAAGATAGGCGTTTACATTTGAAAATTTGGGACTGCCCCCAAAATACCCCATTTTGGGGGCTAGGGCAAAGTTGTAACTTTGATGAAAAAGTGCAATTTCTTATGTTGTAAATATGTATGTATGTATGATGTACCGAGTTTGGTTTTCCTACTGCAACGCGTTAAAAAGTTAACTGGGGGGTTCCAGACTTTTGCCTAACTCTTTATATATATTATTTTTACAATTTAGCAAATTATTTATTAAATATGACACTAACATTATATTAAAAAAAAAAACACTTTTCCCTGCTCCATTGCAGCAAAACTAAGTACCCATTAAATATAATGTTATCTGAGTGGGAAATAACTATGACTTGTTTGTGGTAATATTTACTTAAAAATCCAATCAGACAAAATTAAATTCACTCAGCCTACAGGTTTGCAGTGGCATGGGTATTTTTTGTATGTACAATCCATATGAAGCATATGAGGATTTTACAACTATACTCTAGCATTCTAAGCAAATCTGAGTAAATTTTTAGTACCATGATGGTTATATAAAGGAAGTAAATTAACTATCAAATATATCCTTATCAATGTCTTGTCTATGGCCACTGTTCTGGGGTCTGCTTTGATAACACCAGTGGTCTAATAATGATATACAGTGAGTGTATTTGTTACAGAGATATTTGGGTGAATTCCCAAACAAGTATGAGGCAAACAGCTTAGAAAGATACAGAACTACAGATAGAACAGATAGATACAGATTTAGAACTATACAGTTATGGACCTGGGACATTTTAAATCCAGATTCAGACTTTTCCAGATATATTTGGTCATTTACTTCCATTTCACGTGGTAGTGTTAATTATACCCAGATTGATCTTAGAATGCTGGAGTGACAACAAACTTGAAAAGCTAAACCATCCATGTCTGTGGAAGTCATTTTAATAACTTGCGTTTTTTTAGTAAAATTGAGAAAAATTAATTCAAATACCTTGGTATTGTTTTCGATTCAAAGATAAAGTGGTCGGAACACATGGAAAATAAATGAATATATTTATGTGTGCATTTAAACAACTTAATGATATTCTCGAAGGGGGAGAAATTAAAATCACATTCTGTGTATATACTATTCAACTATTGTTATCATTTGGAATGATTACTTTTGGTGGTGCTTGTAAAACTATCCTGCTGCCTCTTTTTTAGTGCAGAAAACAATACTAAAAGTTGCTTTTAAAAACATTTGAGAAATTAAACTTATAACCTTTTTGTGGAATCAAGAGTTTTGAGAATTTCACAGTTGTTATCAAAAGTTATTTAATTACAAATTTAGATACCCTTGGAAAAAAACTCATTCACACAACAAGAGCTTCTCTCAAAACATTGGTATAGTTCCACTTTATAAAATCATTTTCACAAACAAACTGCTTTCATTTAACCTAAATTATCTATCTAATATGTGAAATGTACTAAAATGTTGACATTCTAAATTGTCCATCTCTTTAATTTATTAAGTGTATTTGAGTGGCTTTTAGAATTGGGTTCAGAGGATACCCAGGCTGTTATCACTTTGGGCCAACCTGACTGTTGACCCTACACTACAACAAACAATCACTGATAAACCACCTTCAATGACTGAATAATACCATTGTTATAAATTCAATCTTAATACACTACTCAGCTCCTCTCAACCCTAAATCTTTCTCATCCCTAGTAGCACAAATATATATTAAATACATATGAATAAATATATTCAAAATCTATTATTTATATCTCAAGTGTGTATTAATGTCAATTTTATATAATATTTAAAATATATTATATGTATAAAAAAATATGTTTTTGAATCTATTAAATATTAAAAAAATATGTTCCAATAATATATTTTAGTGAATAATATTTAAATAAAAATGTATTTAATATCTCTTCCAAACATCTCATGGGGCCTAAACATAAAAACATAAAATAATGAAGATTTAGTATGAAAAGCACAATTATCAGTTGAGTAAATTGATTAAATAGTTCATAAAAACAAATTTTGAAAAAATTACTGGATAAATATTTTTTAGCCCGGGTGGGTCTCGAACCTGGGTCCTTCGACTTATGAGCCTCTTACCTTACCTCTGAGCTACTTGTGACTGTTGCTAGCATTAGCAACAGTCACCTTCATGAAAGTGAGGTTAACTTGATACAGTCTGACTGTTTGTGATCCTGAATAATTGATATTTTTCTAAATTTTAAACAAGTTTTATGTTGAAAATTTTGTTGTATATTCAAGTTCTACCAATTTATTGCAAATTGAATGGATAGACTGCAGTTTTTAGTGAAAATTTTTCTTTTAGAAGCATAAAACAGCACCACATAACCTACAGTGAATTTTAGGTAAATAATCTACATGTATGAAATAGGAGCTATAAACTAAAAGTACACTTTACCAGGTCCGTGAAGTTGGCGTACCCATATTAGCGTATCCACTTTTGATCATACCAATCGTTAGTTCATCGTTAGTTCTCGATAGTTCCCAAATTTTTTCGTTAGTTCTCAAAAAATAAAAAAGTTATAGCCGATTATAAGTGGGTACGCTAACTTCACACTTCCGGGTTCTAGCACGCGCCGTTTTCTGAGGAGAAATGCTTACATCTATATATCAATCGTTAGTTCTTCGTTAGTCCTCGATAGTTCCCAAATTTTTTCGTTAGTTCTCAAAAAATAAAAAAAGTTATGAGGCATACAAAGTGGGTACGCTAACTTCACAACTATACAATTTAAATGCTTATATCTATACACCAATCGTTAGTTCTTCGTTAGTTCTCGATAGTTCTCCAATATTTACGTTAGTTCTCAAAAAAAAAAAGATACGAAGCATAAAAAGTGGGTACGCCAACTTCACAACTATAGAATTTCCAGCGGGCACAGTTTTTTTACTATAAATACCTATATCTATATACCAATCGTTAGTTCTTCGTTAGTTCTCGATAGTTCTCCAATATTTACGTTAGTTCTCAAAAAATAAAAAAATTACGAGGCATACAAAGTGGGTACGCTAACTTCACAACTATACAATTTCCAGCGGGCACCGTTTTCTGACTATAAATGCTTATATCTATACACCAATCGTTAGTTCTTCGTTAGTTCTCGATAGTTCTCCAATATTTACGTTAGTTCTCAAAAAAAAAAAGATACGAAGCATAAAAAGTGGGTACGCCAACTTCACAACTATAGAATTTCCAGCGGGCACCGTTTTCCGACTATAAATGCTTATATCTATACACCAATCGTTAGTTCTTCGTTAGTTCTCGTTAGTTCTCCAATATTTAAGTTAGTTTTTAAAAAATTACAAAAGTTACGATGCATAAAAAGTGGGTACGCCAACTTCACAATTATAGAATTTCCAGCGGGCACAGTTTTCTGACTATAAATGCTTATATCTATATCAATCGTTAGTTCTTCTTTAGTTCTCGATAGTTCTCCAATATTTACGTTAGTTCTCAAAAAATAAAAAAGTTAAGAGGCATACAAAGTGGGTACGCCAACTTCACAATTATAGAATTTCCAGCGGGCACAGTTTTTTTTACTATAAATACCTATATCTATATACCAATCGTTAGTTCTTCGTTAGTTCTCGATAGTTCTGTAATATTTACGTTAGTTCTCAAAAAATAAAAAAGTTACGAGGCATACAAAGTGGGTACGCCAACTTCACAATTATAGAATTTCCAGCGGTCACCGTTTTTCGACTATAAATGAACATTTCAAACTTAACATTTGTTGTACATTACCTGCTTTCCTTTAGGACTTAATATTATATCAAATCATCAATCGAATTACCATATGTAAATCTAAAAGTATTTTAAAATGTTTATTATATGGAGAGTTTGTTATGAATTTAGATATTGAAACTCCTATATTACTAGATAAGAGTGGTTTTCAACTTTTCCTAAGCCGTGTCAAACGCCATTTCAAGTTCTTCCGTCAACAAAATAAGCTGTCTCCAGACATGCGCCACTCCCAAAACAACCACTCCCAAATATGTCGTATATTTGCCGTTCGACGATATAGCTGTCTTGCTATTCGCCTTTTAACGAGTAAAACAAACGTCTGCACACATGTGTTGTTTTCCCAACAACTGTTCGTTTCGGGAATGGCAAAAATATTCGTTCACTTTGATGTGTGCAAAAATACCGGCAATGAACGGAAAACACGAGCACGAGCATTTGCTGTCATACTACTTGCGAGCGTAGGTACAGTCTGGAGCCGGCTATAGGCATGGAACTTGAATAAAACCCCTTTTTTGCAAATTATTAAACTAAATTTTAATTAATTATTTTAATATAACTAATTTATCATAAGATAAAAATATTTATTCTCGGTATATATTAATAATCCAACACATTTAATTTTAAACGTATTTCTAAACTGTTTAAGAACGATGCTGTGAATGTTTGAAAGAATAGTTGAGTGTACGTTTTTGAGAACTATCGAGAACTAACGAAGAACTAACGATTTGTGTATAGATATAAGCATTTATAGTCAGAAAACGGTGCCCGCTGGGAAATGTATAGTTGTGAAGTTAGCGTACCCACTTTGTATGCCTCTTAACTTTTTATTTTTTGAGAACTAACGTAAATATTGGAGAACTATCGAGAACTAACGAAGAACTAACGATTGGTATATAGATATAGGCGTTTATAGTAAAAAAAAACTGTTCCCGCTGGAAATTGTACAATTGTGAAGTTAGCGTACCCACTTTGTATGCCTCATAACTTTTTTATTTTTTGAGAACTAACGAAAAAATTTGGGAACTATCGAGAACTAACGAAGAACTAACGATTGGTATATAGATATAGGCATTTATAGTAAAAAAACTGTTCCCGCTGGAAATTGTACAATTGTGAAGTTAGCGTACCCACTTTGTATGCCTCATAACTTTTTTATTTTTTGAGAACTAACAAAAAAATTTGGGAACTATCGAGAACTAACGAAGAACTAACGATTGGTATATAGATATAGGTATTTATAGTAAAAAAACTGTGCCCGCTGGAAATTCTATAATTGTGAAGTTGGCGTACCCACTTTGTATGCCTCATAACTTTTTTATTTTTTGAGAACTAACGTAAATATTGGAGAACTATCGAGAACTAACGAAGAACTAACGATTGGTATATAGATATAGGCATTTATAGTAAAAAAAACTGTGCCCGCTGGAAATTCTATAATTGTGAAGTTGGCGTACCCACTTTGTATGCCTCATAACTTTTTTATTTTTTGAGAACTAACGTAAATATTGGAGAACTATCGATAACTAACGAAGAACTAACGATTGGTATATAGATATAGGCATTTATAGTAAAAAAACTGTTCCCGCTGGAAATTGTACAATTGTGAAGTTAGCGTACCCACTTTGTATGCCTCATAACTTTTTTATTTTTTGAGAACTAACGAAAAAATTTGGGAACTATCGAGGACTAACGAAGAACTAGCGATTGATATATAGATGTAAACATTTCTCCTCGGAAAACGGTGCGTGCTAGAACCCGGAAGTGTGAAGTTAGCGTACCCACTTATAATCGGCTATAACTTTTTAATTTTTTGAGAACTAACAAAAAAATTTGGGAACTATCGAGAACTAACGATGAACTAACGATTGGTATGATCAAAAGTGGATACGCTAATATGGGTACGCCAACTTCACGGACCTCACTTTACCTTCTCCAGTGAATATTAACTGAACCACTGTAACTGATAGACACTGAACATCAATGTAATAATGTGGGATTTGCAGATAAATCAACATAAACTGCAAGGTCATTGTGCCTAGGCCAACAATGATGCAGGACTAAAAGGTCTTATCTCTTATCAGTGGGCATTGTTAGTTGGCAAGCAATATTCCTGAGCCTATGTAAACCTACCTGCAATATAATATTAAACAGTTAATCTTAAGGAAAGGAACAATTTAACTATGGGTGAAATAAAAATATAACCTATTTTAATGTGCACAGCTATTAGCGAATTTCCCTATAGGGAAGTAGCTATTACCGTAGGTCTCATGGTAAGACTTAGGCCCGGGACCGATTTACTTTTTCATTTTGATGTCCCCAGAGGCCAAAAACACCATTCGTTCAAATTTTTATATATGTATATATATATATATATATATATATATATAGATTTATATATATATGTGTCCGTGAACACGATAAC
This sequence comes from Macrosteles quadrilineatus, assembly GCF_028750875.1. NCBI lineage: Eukaryota > Metazoa > Arthropoda > Insecta > Hemiptera > Cicadellidae > Macrosteles > Macrosteles quadrilineatus. The sequence continues at coordinate 53,912,194 of NW_026542600.1, forward strand.
TTGAGTAATTTTTATCCGATTTTGATGAAATTTGGTTTGAAGGTGTAAGGCGGGATAAACTTGAATGAGTTCGCGATCCAGCATGATCGCACCATGGGAACAGGGTTTTATGGGGGTTTTATGGGGTAAAAATTGGTTTTTCTCACTTTTGACCCTCAAAACACAAAATTTCCCGATTTTTCTCTAAACCTTCTTAAAGAGCTTAAAAAAACAAACAATTCAGTATATCAAAGTGTTTTTGTACGGTTATTGGTTACGGAGAAAACTAAAAAAATTGTAAATTTAAAATTCCCATTGTTATTCTTATGGAGAATATTTTAAAATGTTGTAGTTTGCTTGTTTATGGATATCTTTTGATCAAACTTGGCAAATGTATTCATTTTCTACTAAGCAATAATTATTTTACTTAAAATACACACTTTATTAGTTTCCTTGTAGCAGCAAACCTAGGTACTCGTTAAACCTAATGTTATTTAAATAGATCGATTGAAAATCAATTCAGCCAAATGGAAATTCGCTTAGACGGCAGGTTTGCTGCGGCGGGGGTATTTTAAGTGCATGCTGTAATCTTTGATGTTATAATATTTTATTTTTGTGCTAAATATTCCTTGGCTATTTTTTACTACTGAATGAATTGCAGACAATTTCAATTATTTTAGGCCTTGCCTGTACATAACCCTTTTGCTGCCTACATTAAGCCAAGAATAACTTTGACATTATTGGTTTATTTATTGAATGATGGATAAAATTGGAGTAAGCAACTGTGGAGTTTGTTTTAAATATGCTAAGAAAGCAGCTATACTTTGCACAGGACATTGTAATAAATGGATTCATTTTAAATGTATTAATATAACGTATTCAAAGGTAAAAAGTATGTCCAGCAATGAGATTAAGGTCTGGAAATGTCCAACTTGCAGGGAAGATAATGTTTCGGAAACTATTGATGAGGATAAACTAGACACAACTTATGACAGTAATGTTTCTCTCTCACTAGCTACAGAAATTTATGGCTTACAGTGTTTTATGGCTAGTCACAATAATTCCCTAGCTACATTAAAAGGAAAAATTCAAGATATTGATATTGATGGAGAGATGGACCTAAACGCTTTACTTACAATTGCTGCTGAAGCAGGCTCACTACTGCTTGAGGAAAATGACAAATTAAAACAGCAAATTCATGACTTGAAAAATGACAGACACCAGGCTGAACAGCAGGCTGAAGAAATAATCAAGGAACTACGGGATAAAGTAAATATCCTAACAGAAGAAATAAATAAACAAGAAAGTGTTCACGTACATAAAACTCAATCTTTATATGAAAAAATGAAAACTGAAATTGAAAATAAGAATAATATAATTTCTCAGCTAGAAGATGACAAGTTGATGTATAGGACTCAACTTAAGGATCACATGAAAGAGAAAGAGGAATTGAAATCATGCAAAAAGGAGATGGATAAACTTAGTAATGAACAATCTAAGTTCCAGCTAACCATGAAGGATAATGAAGATTTAAAAACAAAGATAAATTTGCTGATGAATAAAAAAACCCTCTTAGAGAAGAAAATTTTAGAATTAGAGTCGAAAAAAGAAGCTGGTGACACTGCAAATGCTACAAAAGTTTCAAAACTCTTAAAATCGGATGAAGCATCATGGTCCAAAGCCCGTTGGGTAGATGATACCATTCTCCAATCATACTTTCATGCGTTCAGTAGTGATCCCGCTCTTAACAACTCCGTCCTGTTTCTTGGCCCTTTTTCAACTCAAATACTTAAACATTGCAGCCAGGAAGAGGCCCAATCTGAAATGGATACTTTAATGTTTATGAAACATAATTATGTTTTATGCTGCTTGAACGACAGCCTTAATCCTGACAATGATGACTCTGGCTCTCACTGGAGCCTTTTGATTTTTGACAACATTAGAAAATTGGTATACCATTTTGACTCTAACTCAAACTTTAATAAGTCCAGTGCCCTATCACTGATGAATAAACTCAACTTTGATAACAGTACTCTCGTGAATATCCCCTGCACTCAACAGAAAAATAGTTTTGAGTGTGGCATAAACGTCTTGGTTAACACAAAGCTGGTAGCTGAATGTTTCTGCAGAAGCCCATTAAACAGTGCAATGCCTCTTCATGAGTGGTTCAATTCATTTTTTTGTTGGATCCTCCTGTGATAATGTGGCCTCTGGTGTTAACAAAAACATGAGTGAGATCTCTCACCCTGTTAAAAATGGGATAATCAATGAACATATAGAGGAGACATGTGACAGGACCACTAAAACTAAACATGATTACACATGGAAAACTGTAAGAAGATTAGGAAGAAAAAAAACAAGGAAAGAATTTGAATCATCAATAAATCACACAGAAACTAGAAACAAATTTAATGTCCTGGTTGAACTTCATGAAGATGATGCGGAAAAATATCCTCACAGTAAAACATCAAGAGGACTGATTAAGCTCAAAGCTCCACAAGCCACAGACCAACAAAATGGAATCTTAAGAGCAAATAAACGCTACAAAAAAACATACAGAACTAATAAGTTTATAGTTACAGAGGCTAAACCACCAATCACTAAAGAAAATAAGGACAAACCATCAATAGAATCTCGTGACCGACATTTAAATGATACAGTAAGTCAAACCAGAAATGTACAGCCCCCTACTAAGATGGAAAATAAACCCCGTTTTCATATTGCAGGGGACAGCCATGCAAGAGATTTAGCTCAATTCCTCACTCCACTAATGCCCCAGTACTCCGTCTCATCCGGCTACTATCCAGGTGCCTCACTGCTATACGTGGTCGAACAGTTGGAGAAGTGCAACAACAGATATAAGGAGAATGATTGTATCATACTTATTGGTGGGTCCAACAGAACAGATGCAGACCACTTTCGAATTGTACTGTCCAAAATAGAAAATCTAATAACAAATACTAAGGCTAAAATTATATTGACAGAAATACCCTATATTTATCAACAACCAGAGAATGGTGAACAGTTTTTTGAGATTGAAAACTGTAATTCTTGCCTATTATCCCTGTCAATAAAACAAAATGTTAAGTACTTGATGTTCAGCCATTTGTTAAATTATAAAAAGCATTATACTAGAAATGGAATGCACTTAAATAAAGCAGGAAAGATAGTAATATCCAAAAGCATCGCAAACTGGCTCTCTAAACCCTTGAATACTGGATCTGACCAAAAAGTCAAAATAGCTCCGCTTACTGCTGAATTAAATCCTTCTCCTACTGAACAAGGTTCAATTTCTCACATCAGAAATGTTCAAATTAATAATGCCCACATGTCAGGGATGATTAAACAATTTTCTGATCAACCAGACACAGCCTTCGCACACTGTATTTCTGCAGATATTGGGGACAGAAACAATATGTCTGCAGGTGTAGCTGTAGTGTTTAGGAACCACTTCGGCAAACCAACAAAGGATGACTTTATAAACCAACACCTAGCAAGGCAAAAAGTAAAGAATGGTTCTACTATTTACAGTTTAGTAACCAAACAAAAATACTTTGAAAAACCCTCTATTACTGATTATGAAAAGGCGTTTGAGGAGATAGCAGTAGACATTAAAAAGAATAGCCTCAAACAACTAATCTGTTCACCACTCGGATGTATGAGGGACAGAATACCACCTGAAATTTTTATGAAGAATTTGTTGAAACTTCAAGAATATACTGGGGTAAATATTACAGTTGCTGTAATTGACAACAAAAGGCACATGGCTCGAAGAGAAAATAATCCTAGTACTGGAAGCAAGTCACCTAATATGGCTACAAACCTACAAGATATACTGATGAGGAACCTAACACAAATGACACCTCCTACATTGTCCGACCCAAGGCGCTGCAGCAGCTATCCTGATGACAACAACCATGAGCCGTCTGATTTGCACCAGTCCAGCCGTAGTAGCAGTAGCAGCAGTGTCTCTGTGTCCAGTGAAGTGAATGAGCAGTCTGAGAAAGTATGTGATAAAGTTAAATCCCCCCCCATTATCACTCATGGCCCCTTCTCCTTCTCAGAGATGGTAAAGGGAGTAGATACTAATTGTCAACCCACATCTTATAGTGAAACCTCAAAAACAAATAATATTCAAGAATGTAATTTTTTAGAGATAAGGCAGGCAGTGTTCACAGCGGAATAACAGCTATACATAAAAATAAAACAAGGATTTTTAAAGACGAGAGTCTATTAATATTGAATATTAACATACAGGGCCTGAAGAGCTCAAAAATTGATTTAGAATTATCTCTAGATATTAACAAACTAAGTCCAGCAGTGATGACTATCTGTGAACACTGGCTAAATGAGTCAAACTACTATGTTGCACATACAATTCATAACTATAAGCTAATTTCAATAAGTGTAAGAGATACAAAACAGAAGGGAGGTGTATGTATATTGGTTAGGAATGATATAAAAGCAACTGAATGTAGCAGCATAAAAAGATTTATGAGGAATCGGTTTTTGAATGTGTGGGGGTAACTCTCGATTTATCTGTAGGATGCAATGGAGAAAAATGTTTGGTTGTAGCCATATATAGAACACCAAACAGCAGCTTTAAGCATTTCATAGATAAACTTACTCATCTTCTAAACCTGTTAGCAAACTCAAAAAAAAAATAAAAACATATTTTTGTGTGGAGATTTTAATATTAACCAGCTGAGTAATGACAATGAAAAGCATACTTTTAATTCTGTTCTGAAGTCTTTTAATTTCAAAGTTACTATACTGACACCTACAAGAATAACAAAACTTTCTAGGACATGTATCGACAACATTATCACTAATATAGGGACCAGAAATGTACGGGTAGAGGTAATAGAATTGGGTTTATCTGATCACACTGCTCAGTTATTGTTCGTAAAAAACAAAAATATAGTTACTAAGAAGGAAATTATTTCAACCAGATTGTTAAGTTCTAAGAAAAGAATTGAACATTTTTCTAATCTGTTAAGTAAGGAGGACTGGTCTATGTGTTTGTCTTCGGCAGATAGTAATGAAGCTTATAATAGTTTTTTCTCTGTATTCTATGATTTGTTTTTGCAATGTTTTCAAACTAGAACATTTACTTCAAATAAAAATTCTAAATATGGGTGTGACTGGATGACAAAAGGATTAAAAATCTCAAGTAGGAATAAAAAAGAACTCCATAAAAAATCAAAGCAGACTTCTGACCCAAGTTTTCAAATGTACTATAAAAACTACAAAAAGATCTTTAAAAGACTTGTATTTGCAGCAAAAAAAATAGTATATCTTCAAAAATCAAGCATTCTAATAACATTGCAAAAACAACATGGCAAGTAGTTAGGAAAGAGACTGGATTTATCTCAGATGGTTTTCATTGTAATGAGTTGTTAATTGGTGACAATAACATTGTAAAGGATCCAAGAGATATAGCTGAGGTTTTTAATGACCATTTTAGTAGTGTGGGGCAACAGTCTTCCATAGGGGGTTCAGTTCAGGATGCAATAAATTACATAAATAATGCAAAGATACAAAGCTTAACTTTTTCATTTAGTCCAATCACAAAAAGAGATATGATTAAGACTATAGCAGGCTTGTCGGCTAAACAGTCATCTGGATGGGATGAAATCCCAGTTTCATTAATTAAAGAAATTAGTAGTATCATTCTGAATCCATTGGTGCACATCTCAAATATTGTATTACATACTGGAGTTTTTCCTGATAAACTAAAATTTTCCAACATTTTTCCAGTTTATAAGAAAAACTGTAATAGAAGTTTAGATAACTATAGACCAGTAGCACTGCTTCCATCATTTTCAAAAATTTTGGAGAAGATCATATTAAATCAAATGGTTACTCATTTAGAAAAGTATAATCTTATTAACGAAAAACAATTCGGTTTTAGACAGGGAAGATCAACCCAGATGGCAGTATTTGAGCTGGTGAGTGACTTGTTGAGGGCCTTGGATGAATCACAGACAACATTTGGAGTTTTCTGTGATTTGTCCAAGGCTTTTGATTGTGTCAGCCACGAACTGCTGCTATCCAAAATGAGTTATTATGGATTTAGTGGCATAGCACATGACCTGTTTGAATCTTATCTGACAAAACGATTCCAAAGAGTTAAAATGTTCGATGATGACAGAATTGCTCACTTCTCAACTTGGAGGGAGGTTGTCTGTGGGGTGCCGCAGGGATCTATTTTAGGGCCAGTATTGTTTCTGTTGTCAGGGCCGGATTTCCCAATAGGCCCGGTAGGCCCGGGCCTATGGGCGCAAGGTCCCAGAGGGCGCACGGCCGAGAGTATTTTTTTTTTATACCTAGTCTATCTAAAAATAAAAAAAAAATAAATAGTCACAGTTGATAAAAAAAACTCCAAAGCATTGTGATTCTGAAGTTCATAAGAAGAAATAATTGTTACGAAATCTAAACTATTTTTCAGAATTACGTATCAATTTCGTTTCAAAATTGGTAACGAACATTGGTTATACGGGAGTAGGCTGTAGGGATGTTGACGTTTACGAGCGCCCAAGGAGTACGCATCGTATTGCCACTGCACTGCCACTATGCTGGTTTGGGCTCGGCACTACTGATCAGAGTGATTAGGGGCGCATGCGTGCTAGACATTGTTACTACCCTTACCTCACAAAACAAAAGTTATTAACTAATCTTTTGATTAGTTTACAACAATCTGCAGGATCAAGTTAATAAGTTGTGTTGAATATTAATACAACGATGAATTTACCATTAAAATTAACCAAAAATATTAATCTCAGTTTGCATTAGAAAAATTCAATACCCTCCAAAGCACCAATAATGCTGTCATTTTCTCCTCAGACCTAAGGATCGACGGTTGGCCGGAATATTTCTCTGTTTTGCTTTGGAAATATATAACCTAGATGCAGTACGACCATAGATTAAATATAACCCAAGTCGACTTCTTAATTCAAATTTTTTTAATGTCTAGTTCATGTTGGTGACACTGGACGTTAGTTTTGACGTAATTTTGTTTCCATTGTTTTAGGGTTAGTTCTATGATGTGTGTTTCAATTTCTTTTAATATAACCAGGAGACGACCTATTGTTGATGATTAGATCGTTTTATTTTAGATAAACTAGGTTTAAACCACGATTACTAGAAAAATACCGCTATGGATCATAAACATAAACAAATGACGTTGTTGGCCCGAATCCTATACTAATAGCATTGAACATATGTTTTGGCAGTTCCATTTAAGCAATGTTAAATCATGTTTTTTTCGGGCCAAAATTGTCATTTGTTTATGTTTATGATCCATACAGGTATTTTTCTAGTAATCGTGGTTTAAACATAGATCAAACATACTAGGTACTATTAAATAACAAGAATTGTTTTCAGCTAATCCAAAATGATGACAAATCTACTAAAGGAGTATGTTTAATCTATGGTATCACGTACTGTTTGGAGATCATGTTTTTTGGCCTGGAATTGGAATCAATGGCCATGTTTTTTTTCAGGAATGCTCGGTGGGTTGAGTTGTTTTGTTTCAGTCCCACAAGCGTGAGCATTTGCCAAAAGCATAAAATTGACAAAAGTGTTTAAGACGGCATTTTGTTAAGGCTATAATTCTTAAAAAAAACTTGCAATGATTCCAACGAGGAGTGGTATTTAAGCAATAAACTTAGGTCAATGGGCATGATATAGTTTTTAATAAAGGTTTGAAGAAAAGTAACTGTGACCAGACTAGGGGGCGGAAAATTATTTGGGCCTAGGGGCGCAAAAATGCTAAATCCGGCCCTGTCTGTTGTACATTAATGATTTGCCAATCAACATTAATACTCCACTTTACCTTTTTGCAGACGACACTACAGCAATAATTATGGGTCAAAACAAACAAATAACAAAAGTAAAGCTTTTAAATACTCTCCAAGAAATATCTGACTGGCTATCCAAAAACTGTCTTAGTTTGAATTGCTCCAAAACAAAAATCTTAGCTTTCACTTCTAACAATAGAAACAAACAAATAAATGAGGAATTCCTCATGCCAAATGAAGAACTTTGTGAAAATTCCCTTAGTGTGAACTTTCTAGGTTTTACACTTCAGGACAACTTAAAATGGCATGATCAAATTCTGGCCATACAAAAAAAACTTAATAAATCTCTTCATGCTATTAGAACTATTGCCAACATCTCAGATATAAAGACATGTCTTCAGGTTTATCATGGTTATTTTTTATCAATTGTTAGGTACAGCATCATCCTTTGGGGTGGGACATCAGTAATTGTCAAGATATTCAAGTTACAAAAAGAGGCCATTCGAGCAATGTTTAAACTAAAATTTAGAAAATCATGTAAACAATATTTCAAAAATTCTAAACTATTAACTGTACCAGCTCTTTATATTTTTGAAGTTCTGAAATTCTTTAAAAAACATCAACAATATTTTTCAAATAACAGTCTGGGGACTCAGGGTACAAGAAACACAGACACTCTGCGGTACCCTAAACATAGATTGTCTCTTTTGGAGAAGGGTCCATATTACATGGCAATTAAACTGTTTAATCACCTTCCACCAGAGATAAAAAAAGAAAAAAAACTAACACATTTTTAAGAAAACTGGAAACTCATCTAGCTGCAACATGTCCTTATAAAGTGGACGATTTTTTTTTTTAAATGAGCACATCTGTCTGAGTCAGGGGTGTTGTACTGTATATATTCTCATTTTTGTTAGACTGTATCTTATCCATTGTATTTGATTTTTTAATAATTAATTGTAATAATTGTAATTGTAATTAATTGTAATAATTAATTTACACTCTAGCATAATTGACATGCCATCTGTTACATGAGCTATGCTCAAATTTGTAATGTTTTTTATGGCAAATAAAGAGTTTGAGTTTGAGTTTTTTAGTTTTCAAATGGTGAAAGAGCGGCCGTTAGTTGCAATGGTTGCAATACTTGAAAAATGTTTGATACTACAGTATAATATGATTCTGTTAATCTGTTTTTCCGTAATTCGTTTCTTAAAAGGTCGCCAGTCGCTAGCACCCTTTTCTAGCCAATCATTCGAGATTTCTATGATCACATTCATTGTCACATATTGCAATTTAAAAAATAAAACCCATCAACACTTTTTTTCGTTTGACCCAAATGTAGCTGCCGAACATGTATACTGCCTCTTAACCATATGCGTATTTTTTCTTTACGTGCATGATAGAGTGACACCATTCAGAGTACGTATTATTATTAATTTATTTTTAACGCTTTCACAACAGCAATTATCATTCAAAAAATGCATGTATAAATTGATAGACACTATAAAAAACAAAATGATGCAAATTATTTATTTGCTAATTATAAAAGATTATAGGCTATAGCCTATATTCTACAAATATATTATTATTTTATTAATAAAAATATCTGACGTGTTTCAAAATATATTTATAAATACTTTATATATATAATATAGTTTCAAAAATATTTTATATATATATATTTAAAATATTTTCAACACATATTTTTTTTAAATATTTAATAGGAAAAATATACATATAAAATATGTATATTATAGATTCTATACTTATTTGATCAATATATATTATGAATCTATTTTATATATTCAAAACTTATATTTAATTTATATTTTGCATTGCTTTTTGGTAATATTTTTAATATATATTTGAATATATCAAACTATTATTAAAGATATATTATTTATATATTTTATTCGAGGTTCTATCAAATACAACTTTAAATATATAAAATATTTATAAAATACATATTTGTGCTACGGTACTAGGGATGATTTTTATGAACCAATTCAGTAAATGTTTGTTTACAGTTCCAAGCAAGACAAAATGATATCCAACAAACCATGAGATATGTATGTGTATGTATTATATATGTATATATATATATATATATATATATATATGTGTGTGTATATATATATAGTATAGTATATATATATATAGCATAATATATATATATATAGTATAGTATATATATATACTCCCCGTGCTTTAAAATTGGGAGGGGACACGGAAGAGAAAAAATTGGTTCTTCAAGTTCATCGTATGAAATAGTCACAAATCCATCATCAATTTAGAAACAAAATTCAGCTGAACCGCCTTAATTTGATATACTGGTAAGTATTTTTTTTTATTCAGGTAAGTGGTGAAAATGTATTAGTCTACCTAGTGTGAAATGACTAGCACTGACACTTATCACTACATGGTTCAATTTTAAAAGTTATGATTAACATACATAAAGTAAATTAATTTGAAAAACCTTCCTATATTACAATTAGTTGGTGAAAAAAATCATACAACAGGGCACTGTCATGAAGAAACAAATCATTTAGGCTAGTAGACATCGAAGTATCATATATTTTACCAAAATTATTCTATCATCCCTGTAGCTCATTATCAAATTTCGCAAGAAAGCAAAAAGAAAATTTATACAAAACTGTTACCAATGTTGCCGTTCTACATCTTGTGTGTGGTGTCAAGAATGAAGAATTCAGTAATATTATCTCAAAACTTACTTTTTGATACCACACAAAGACAGTAGAATAAAATCATTTGTAGACTCGTCTCAACGAGCATTCATTTAATGGTAATTCATATTGATTTTGGAAAGTATCAGACTATTTTGATATCGGATATACACTTGTATCGACATATTTGCATAAAAAATAACTCTTCAAATGTGATAATTCCTGATAAAAACCAGTATCGGAAATTGGACATTTATTGAATCTACCTCTATATCGATTACAGATGATAAAAAGGTCTTTAGACAAAAACACCCTTTTATTGCCACCACTGCAAAGGGAGCAAGGTCTGCCGCAACTGGGGGGGCAGTGTCTGTCTGTGTCGTCACCTACACTTGCTGCCTTAGCTTTTACCACAGTGTGTGGTACTTGAAACAAACACAGTATGACCTATACTTTTCCATCAGAATCGGTAGAACAGGAACCCAGGAAAATGACATCGCTATTTCCGAATCTGTCTGACTAGCCAATCAAAAGTAGCTGTTTCCGAATCTGTCTGACTAGCCGTTCGGAAGTAGCTGTTTCTGAATCTGTCTGACTAGCCGTTCGGAAGTAGCTGTTTCCGATTCTGTCTGACTAGCCAATCAGAAGTAGATGTTTCCGAATCTGTCTGACTAGCCGTTCGGAAGTAGTTGTTTCATAATCTGTCTGACTAGCCAATCAGAAGTAGCTGTTTCCGAATCTGGCTGACTAGCCGTTCGGAAGTAGCTGTTTCCGAATCGGTCTGACTAGCTGTTTGGAAGTAGCAGCTGTTTCCGAATCTGTCTGACTAGCCGTTCGGAAGTAGCTGTTTTTTTAAATCTGGCTGACTAGCCATTCGGAAGTAGAGAGACTTTAAAATCTGCCATACTTGACCATGTTGACCTCCATTGTTTGGTAATTTATAGGTAAACTGTGGGTCTCGAATCAAATCGAAATGCCTTAATCGGTTGATTCACTTTGTGTGTTGTAAGTGGGGAATAAAAAAAAATAGCTATCAACTTTGTACTTCCAGAATAACTTGTTAAGTTCATGTTTGCACTGAAAACGTAGGTTTTTCCGTAAAAAATGCCAAATACTTTCAGCTTTTTATGTTTGCTGTACGTCAACGTGTCTTTCCGATTTTTTTGGTTTGGAAAGTCGGTTTGTACCTTAAAACAGGTTAAGTAGCAATAAATATCAATATTTTGTCATTTATTGCAAAAGCAAGAATTTTCTTCTCTCGATACTTAGTTTGCTTCACAGAGAAATATTGCATATCTCTTGACTTGTATGCCGAGAATAACAATATTATTATTGTTTTATATCAATATGTGTGGACATACAGTCTTATCTCTCAAGGTCGCAAACTTTGACCTAAACTATTATCATGTGCTTCATGTTTCAACTTTGTATAGAAAAGATAAATTTCTGTTGTACTGTATTTTATTGTAATCATTCTTTTTATACCCTTAGAATTTACTTCTACCATATCTATAGCTATTTACAGTAAATTTTGATAGCAAATGGGTTGTAATACATTGGACACTTTTGCAAAATTAAAAAGTAATAGTAGTGTGTACTTTACAAATTTGTGAAATTTAGACATGGTAACAGCAACTTGTACCTGTTCTTAGTATGACCATGTTTTTTTCCTACAATGATGTATGAATTGCATTAGGTTATGTAACAGTAGTTAAAGGTTATCATACATCATTTTAAAGTTTATTTTGTGAGAAAGTTTTTTATAATATTTTATGTCTCCAGCGGATCTCTACAACCTAAAAATAAGGCTCTTAATATTTGTTGAGTTTTTGTCTTTGTTAAACAATGATGAAACTCAAACAACACCCCAAAGTTTATATGTATTATTCTTATTGTAAATTTTGTGAGGATTTAAAAATGACCATTATTTTAACAATAAATGTAATTCTTTACATAGTAATATAACTTGTTATCATAACAATTACTATATTATTTTTGTAAATCTTATTTTATCATTAAATCTTACTGTTTTAGTTGGGAACCTCAAATAGGCATTATTCAATCACCATTATCGTTTAGTTTGACAAATATTGTTATTAAAAACTTATGACCAGACCCTTGTATATGTTTATTTAATCCAAACTGATGGTGTTTTAAGCCTCTGGGGACCTCAAAACGAAAAAGTAAATCGGTTTGGGGGCTAGGCCTTACCAAGAGACCTACTAATAAATAGTTTAATAAATAGTAATAGTAATAGCTTATTCCCTAAAGAGGTAATTTTGTAAAACCAACAAGAGAGAGAGAGAATGAGGGGAGAGAGAGGGAGAGAGAGAGAGAGAGAGAGAGAGAGAGAGAGAAATTCTTTATTTATAACAAATTATTTTGCAGCACATACAAAAATAAAAATATCACATGAGTCACAATGACCTGTGGGTGATAGAGAGACAACCTTTATTATAAACTACATTTACTTGAATGGTATGGTATAAATATACACAGATAGTATAAACACATATTTATAGACATTATGCAAATTGTTATATTAATGTAATTCACCAATGAAAAATTAACTATCAACTTACAAACATGGATACAATTTGCAATCAATTAATTGCCAAGAGTTGTACCATTGACTATAAGGATTTATAGTAAATGGTTGTACGGTATTGCTTATAAGGTATGTCGGTAAAGTAGGATGTTAGTGTGCTCTGAAACCAACAGAATGCGTTAGCGTCGCTTATTAGCTCTTTTCAGTTGTTTTTAGTGAACTGTTCGTACTTAATTGTATTATAAATACAGGGTTATTACAAATGATGTTCATGATTTCATACATACATAAATTATAGTTTTATTTGTTATAGAAAGAAATAAAATGGTTACAACTTTTGAAAAACTCAAAAAGTTTCGACACAGATACACAGAACTGTAAATGCTCGATACGGGAACCCCTTGTGGTACGACAGATGTCAATAATGTAGTCAAGCTCTTGCTAGACTTTGGAAAATGTGTCTTGGTCTATTGTTTCGATAGCATTGGTAATCCGTTGCTGGATCTCAAGTATGCTATCTGATAATGGTGGTGTGTACGCCTTATCTTTGATGTATCCCCACAAGAAAAAAATCTGGGGGTGATGTCCGGAGATCTTGTAGGCCAGTTCAGGGGTGCGTCATTATTCGGACCACCGAGCTCGTTCCATATCTCAGGCAGCACATTGTAAGTTCAGCCCTACTAAAAAGTAACATTCAAATGCAGCCATTTCTCTTAAATTTGAAGTGTCAATTGCCAATATAGTGGTTACTAGGAGGATAATCGTTAACCCGGTTCTAAAGTGTCGTTGCACACTAATAACAGATTGGTTAATGGTTAATGTAATATTCCAACTAGCAAAAAGCTTTCCTGCCTTCAAATTCAGCCATTACACAACACTTACAACAATTGACTTGACAACAGCTTATATGCACCCAAACCAATGTAAATGAAACTTTATGAGTTTTTCTTTCCAATGGTACCAACTAAAATTGTCTTGAAACAAATTAACCCAGTAATATTTATAATCAAAATCAGGAACATCATTTGTAATAACCCTGTATTAGTTTAAATCGATGATAAATACAGCTGTTTGAATAAAATTAATAATTGTAACTCAATGCTACTACTGCTCATTCATTAAATAGGTTAATGGTATTGTTATGAGTTAATCCATAATTATAATCTATTCTTGGCCTGAATAATTAATGCTACGAATTCAGTGTGATCTACATTATCTAAATAGGAAATCCGCTAAAACGAGTGATTTCAGTAAAAACTATAAGTACCGGTAATGTTTTTTAGAAAATTCTATGGCTAAAAGTTTGTTGCTTAAATTGTTATAAACCTTTCTGGGACAACTAAAGGTATAATGTATTAATTTTGTAAACTGTGAATACGTATTTTATGATTTCATTTGATTCGAAACTCTATCTTTCCATAGCAAAAATACTTCCTTTTTCTCATCTGCAAAAAATTCCAGGTATCCATTGCGCAATACTTTAAATCTACCAATTCCCCGGCATTCCACTTCTTTCTTTCAAAGAAACTTCCATTACAATTCTGTAAAACTATTTAATAGACTTCCACCTCAATTGAAGGCCGAACAAGATCCAAAAAAGTTTAGAACAGGTCTAAAGTCCATGTTGTTAGATAGATCATTTTACAGCGTCCGTGAATTTCTACTTTAGTGGTCATTCACAAAGTCATGTGCGCATGTTTAGTTATTTAGTTATAGAATTTTATACAGTAAGGAATTTTTGTTATTAAGATGTAATAAATTTATTTTTCTTGTACTGACTTGGCTAATGCAAGTATTGTCAATTTGGCCCAATAAATGACTTATTGACTTATTATTATTCCATTTTTGCGCCGCGTCAGTGAAGTAGAAGGCGTACTAAAATTCCTGACCATGTACAGTCTTATATAACTTGGAAGATCTTATTTTTTATGAACCAGTTTACAATATAAGTGTCCTTTTATTATTCATGGACTTCCAAAAAAGAATTCACTCGATAAGAGTTTTGGTACGATCACTCGTTTTATTTAAGATATAGGCTAGGCTAAAATTGTAAATGGTTGTCGTTTAAATTTATACTAATTATAACATCTGATATTTTTCCTACCCTTATATTAAGTTTTAAGTCAATCGGGGCTCAAAAGGAATTGATAATTTGGTAAAAATCACAAACAGGCAGAAAACTAGACATTTTAGACCCACGTGTGTGAGTTTTTTTCGTTTTGACCTGAGGAACAAAAACAAAAGAAATCTCTCAACTTTGATGAAATTAAATGAGGTACAAATGTCTTTATATGTATTTGAATGAGTTCGCAAACCAGCATAACCGGACTATGGGAATGAGATTGCATGGGAGGTTTTATGTATGGTAAATATTGGTTTTCCCCATTTTTACTGTCAAAACATTAAATCTCGCAATTCCGCAATAGTCGCAATTTATTTACAACCCATTTTTTTACTAAAAAAGAACTGAGTCTATGTTGTAGCGTTATTATACGCTAAATGGCTACGGAGAAAATACAAAAAAAAATTAAATTTAAAATCCTCATGTTCTTAAGGCGAATAAATACAAACAGTTGTAGGTTTATAGATATGATTTTTCAAAACTGGCAAATATATTTATCTCAAACTAAGTTCTCATTTCACTAAAACACACTTTATAACAGTCTCTCTTGTAGCAAAACCTAATCACTTATTAAACCTAATGTTATTGAAATAAAGAATAAATCGTACACGTCCAAGGAAATATTTAATTGGAAATTCAATCAGGTACATGGAAATTAGCTTAGTCTGCAGGGGAATTGTACATTTAATATTGGTAAATTATAAGTAATTACTTACATAAATAATTAATTAATACATAGGAAAGTGTTGGAAGTATCTTATTATATATGTATGGTAACAATATTACCTCAAATAGTTGTAGATCATATTTACACGCTACTAAGATGACAGACAATAGATAATCAAAATTTCAAAGATTACCTTTGCCCTTTGTTTAAGTGTTTTACCGCGTTTTGAGAGCCCATATCTGGAGGGCCGTTTTTGTAGCCGTCGTTTTGAGGGCGGCGTTCGACGTTCGACACACTTGTCCATAGCAGACTACGGCGGGCTTGCGGCTATAGAGAGACCGACATTGCCTGTGGTCACCACTTAAACACTGTATTGTTCAGTTTCAAATGTGTTTCTCGACAAATTAGCCTCTGAATCACTATTACTACCATTTAACATAGGGATATAGACATAATTTACCCGAATATGATCAGTGAAGGATGAAAAATGGAGAGAGCCTTTGGAGGCTTTGTTACTGACTAACATCATCTGTTTCGTTAGGTTATTGTTAGAAGGATCAAGTACAAGGTCCAGTTTCGAACAATAAAACAGCTGAAATAATTTTTTTTAGAGTCCCTCTGATTAAGGAAAGTAAATAAAATTCGTTTATAACAATAACGATTACAATAACATAACAATAACAGTATAATAACAATTGATGTAGGTGAGCTTTAACACCGCTCAGTTTACATAGTAGCTGTACTTACTTGGCTGAAACCGTGTTTAAATAGTAAATACCCCCGCCGCAGCAAACCTGCAGACTAAGCGAATTTCTACTAGTCTGATTACATTTTTACTCAAATATTTCCATAAAATAAGACATATTTATTCTCTATTTAAATAACATTAGATTTAACGAGTGCTTAGGTTTGCTGCTACGGGGAAGGTAAACAGTGTATTTTGACCATACGTCAATAGTATAGGATGAAATAAATAAATTTGCCAAATTTTATCAATATGTACTGTATATCCATAAACAAGTAAACTACAATAATTTTCATTTTCTCCATAAGAATAACATGGGAATTTTAAATTACACTATTTTTGAATTTTCTCCGTGACCGTTAGGCATACAACAGCGCTTCAATATACTAAATTATTTCTTGTTTTAAGCTCTACAAAACGGTTTAGAAAGAAATTGCAAAGTTTTATTTTTTTAGGGTCAAAAATAGGAAAACCCCATTTTTACCCCATAAAACCCCCCATAAACCTCCGTTCCCATAGTCCGATTATGCTGGATCGCGAACTCGTTCAAATAAACGTAGGTTTACACGTTTGTACCAAATTTCATCAAAATCGGATCATTTTTGCTCGAGTTATCGCGCTAACGGACATATATATATATATGAATTTGAATGAATGGTGGTTTTGGCCTATAGGGACCTCAAAATGAAAAATTAAATCGGTCCCGGGTCTAGGTCTTACCATGAGTACTACGGTAATAGCTTATTCCCTATATGGGAAATTCGCTAATAAAAACAAATCAAATTTTAATCGTTTCATCAGCTGACGCATCCAAGACGAAACTACCGAGACGTATACTGCCTTTGAATATTAAATAAATAAATTTGAATATCTCAATTATTTAGAGAACTTTTGACTAAGTATTGATCAAAAGAATTACGTATACGTCTAGTTTCTGAAATCTCTTCTTAATCAGTTCACTGAGACAGCGGTGTACTTGTGCTAGCTTTGTAACTGACTTAGATCAGCTGGAGCTTTAGCCTACTAGAGTCGAGAGTATTTATTTCATTGATTTATAGGTTACAGAATCAGAAACAGTCAATATTTAATACTGTACTTGCTAATACATCTAATTAAAATTAACTAAATCTATGTACATTAAGTGGACATTTTACATTAAATGTGCACATTGCAAACTCATCGAGTGAATAAAATGATTATTTATAAGCCAATCCTTTAAGATGGATTTGAAGCGTTTGAACGAGCTCAGTTATGCATTCTGAGGTAGCCTATTACAAAATCTATCACAGTTAGTTTTAAGCGATTTGCCATAATTTTTTTATTATTTGGCCAACCTGTGTTGTGATATCCAGTTTACTCTTGCCTCTGGTATCGAGAGCATCGTAGTAGTCCCGGTGGTTAAATCTGCAAGATATTATTTTGTTTGGCCAGATTCGTTAGTTAAACGATCAATGATCAAGGGGTCAATGATCAGTTCGGTCCAGTTTTGGGCGCACCGGAAAAGGGCCCGAAACTTAAGGTAGATGCCGAAAAAGGGCCCGTTGTGCTCCTATAGAATTTTCACAGGCGGATTGACAAGAAGAAAGAAACAACAGCACAGTTGTAATCCACCAACAATTTACTGCTTAGAATCGAGGTTCCATCGAGTTAGTTACAGGAACATCAAGGTAGTGTTATCCTTTCGCAAATGGGTTTACTTAACAAAATAGTAGAGCATAATTTCCTTTAATCTTCAAATCCCTCCATGTATTTACCAGGGGGAAAACGAAGTAATCCCACAACAGTTTCCAGTTTGGATTGCACGTCCAAACAAATGAATTAAACTCCCAGCTGACTCCAGTACTGACCACAGACAGATGGAGTACACCTGTCACTCCAGGACTGTGAAGTATGGAGTATGGAGTGGTGTGGTAGTGGAAGGGACGGTCCAAGTGAAATCTTCAGTACCGTTACCTGCGACTCCCTGCTTGCCGCTCTGAGTCAGTAGGCCACAGTCCCGTCTGCAGGCAGTAAGTTGTCGTCTCCTTCCATAACTGTATAACACGTGCATTTACATAGTCATATGTTAATATTAACATTACATTTTACAAATAAATTCATATAGGACAGTTATTTTAGAAAAAATTATATTTACTGTAAATTCAGTATTTTTTTGTATTTTATTGGCAGTAAGGTAAAACTTTAATTGAGTTTCGGTATTTTAGATAAATTTAGCTTTCGAATCTCATTTAGCTATACTTTACTGTTCTAAAATGCAACAAAAATAACCGTTGAAGTTTGCTAGTTTAATCTTGTATGAATTATTTTCAAACTCTTTCTTGTTTATATCGTTTCGAATGAAATGCTTACAATAAGCTATTTCCACAGACGTCAAGTGTCAAAATTCTTCACGGACTTCAAATTTCACAGGATGAGATTTAAAATTCCTGAATTACAAAGGTAGCATTATTGATTACCAATTGTTTAAAATGCGTAACTTGTATTCAAATAGTGGACAATTTGTGTGCATTTTGTGTGACAACAAAAAATATGAAAGGGATTGTACGTGTACACCTTTGCCAAGAAAGATTTGGAAAATAATATATACAAAATTCAACCTGCAAACTGACCAACGGTTATTTTTGTCCTAGCATTTTAGAACAGTAAAATATACCTAAATAAAATCGCATCCGTGAAATATTTTGGTTATAAAATACAGTACAGCATTTAATTGCTGAATTGCGAACAAACATCTTCCTCATCAACACTACACAACACTGTTTAACATACTTGAAACACTCATCATCCCGATGGATCATCGTCCTCTTGGATGATCCATCGGTGATGTGTTTTACAACTCCCTTGACGTGTAGGACATCTAGCGTCTTCTAGACGGCAGAAGAAGACTTTACTCTCAGTGCTGTAGACTACATGTGTGGGGAGTGCGGGGTGTAATGGGGTTCGCGATCTGACGTTCTCCAGGACCTCTCCAGAATTTCTCCAGATATCCAGGACTTCTCCAGGATTCCAGGACCTCTCCAGATATCCAGGACTTCCTACAGATCGACCACCCCGTCAGAATACTAGAGACCCCGTCTACAGATGCTGGTAAGTGTGAAAGTGTCTGGAGAAAGTGCATGACCTCCATAGTATAATGTTCTTTGGCGACCGCCGGGCCTCTGGATCTTACCTCCTAGCCTAGAGGTTCCGGCAGCATTTTACCGCCATTAACACGTTTTTATCTTTCTGACAGCATGACCGATTGTGGGTGAAAGGATTGAGAAGTTCTGTTTTGTTCGCTATTCCCGTTTGTTTGGGTTTCCACAGATTGGTGTAGGTTTCACTGCAGCGTTTGAATAGTTATTAATTTTCATCAAATAAAATCCAATGTGCTATTTTGACACAAAAGATTTCATTAACTGGATATCTTTCAATCGGTTTAATAGCTGTGGGGTGATTCTAGGGGGTTATTATTGAGCCGTTCTCGGCAAAGTTTAAAAAATATAAACGTAAACGAAGCGCGGGGTCGATCCCTTTAGATGTCCATAAAATGAACATAACAATAGTTATTCGTTTGGTCGGTATTATAATATATAACAAATACTCACTGTAAACTCGGCACCACTATTGCTATTCCAGAAACGGTGTTATTTAGAAAAATATATAAATGTCGATCTTTACATTTTTATGAGAGAGAAAACATTACCGATGTAAAAAATATATTTTAAACATGTTTTTGCATAAACATTCAATATTTTGCCTCAGAAAGAAAAAAATAATAAACTTGGTGCTTTATGGTATAAGAGTGTTACCACAATCTTCCCTTTTTTAATGATGTTAAACAATGATTTTTAATGATGTCCCTTGTTAATGTTTTTATAGTATTATTTACAATATTTTTTTAACATTGTACCTACATTTTTTTAATAATCATAAAGTTATACAATTCACTCTGTATTTCCACGACGGGTAATTAATTTGAAAGACAAGTTATGGAATTGTGATCAGTAGTAATTTTTAATTATGGTTACGATTCGGAGCACCAGGAACAATTGTACATAATATTTTCAACTTCTGTAAAAACTCTAAATTTTATAATGTTATGTAAATAAACGTTGACTCGATAAAACATCTTCACGATAAATATGCAACAACTCATTGCAGAACTTCTGCATATTACACCGATTCTATTAGCTTAGAATTGATTATTGTCCTAACAGGGTTTGCAATAAAAAATTACACTTGCATGCTAATTTTCATTGTTTAATTGTTAATATTTATTCATTTAATTTGCATTGCTATTATACGCTTACTCCTCGGGGGGCACAGCCCTAGGAATCGGAAGAAAATTGTTAACGTAAGCATAGGTCGATATGCATATCAAAGGTCTTCACTAGTAGATTACAATGCCGTAAATTCAAGATAAAAAAAACGCCTGAGTAAAAAATGGCAGTCGTTCAAAGATTCAAAATGGCAGATTCAAGAAATCTTTGAACCGCTGTCATTCTTGACTCGGTTGTCCGTTTGAGTTCAAATTTGCAGCATTATATTCTGCTAGTAAAGACCATTAATTTGATTGTCAACCTATGCTTCTATTTAAGATTTCCTTCTGACTCCTTGCGGGACGTCCCCATGATATGACAGAAAATTTATAGTTCCTTAAAAAAGTAGATTTTTAGGTGTGGTGTTGAAGTGCAAAATCTTATTGATTTATCTGTTGTCGTTTAGAAAATATTAAACCGGTCCGGGACTTTTGGGACAGTCTGTATAATAACAAAGAATATATTTCGTCAATAGATTGTTTCTGCTGGACAGCTGAGAGGCACAGTAATATGTTGCCGATACCTGAGAAATTAATCAGCTATTTGATGGTTTAAGTGTTGAAACTGCTCACAGCTGTGCTTGATTATTGGGCTTTTAATAAACGGTCACAGTTATGGAAACAGCTGGTACAAAGCTAGATTTTCACTACATTATGCATTCTTGCATTTATATTCATTTTAAAGGCGTAGGTACCTAGGTGTGTGTCCTACTAATGGCTGGTAATGGTAATGATTTAAAGGCATACTAACGATTTCTAAAGATAATGAATTGTACTATTTCAAAACTTTTGTTTTAATATACTTATGAAAAATTGATAAACTGTAGTAGCTTTCTTGTTCAGGGATGTATTTTGATAAAATTTGACGAATGGTTACTTCAAACCAAGCTATTACCATCTGAAAAAAACACTTTATATAGCACCTTCCCTGTTGCAGCAAACCTATGTACTCAATGAAATAAATGTTATTTAAATAGGAAATAAATCTTACCATTGAAACCTACCACCAATTACCTTACTATTGGTTATATTTTACTAGAAATCCAATCAGACGAAACGCTTCGGCAGGGTATCATAGTTTTTCAACGGTTTGTGGCTAGTCTATAGTTTTGTGTGTTCAGAACGAATTTTATTGCCATGTGATGTTCCAACGAGATGTATGCGAAATATTTTGTTGGTTTGTTTTATTATTTTAATTGAACTTTCCTAGACGAATTGGAAATTTCAACCGAAGCTTAGGTTCCGTTAGCTACCGACAAATTGTAATATTGATACCATAGTATGAATGTTGTAATATAATTGTACAATGTGAATGAACATATTATATTTAGAAGGTATATTCATTATTCACCCACTCTATCTGTTAACGAAAATAATTGTAATGCATGTTTGAGCAGGTTAGTAGTTAGTTAGTATAGTTATTTAATTTTTATTATATACTAAAATATATACTTCCTATTCAAAATACATATCACGTGACATACTAAAGTTATAACTACGAAATGTTTCGGAACGATTATCACTACAAGCCTGCTCAATCCGAAACGAAGGCACAGTCATAATAAATAGGTACTAGTTATTGTTAAAATATATATTTTAAATTATGAGAAACATCCATACTATTTATTCTCTAAGCAAAGTTGAAAACATTTGATTCCGGTGGAGAATTTAACTTGAATCTACTTATGCTGGATTTTATTTCTTTTACAAGGGTAGTTTTGTTTACGCCTAAAGTTATTTCGTGTTCAATTTTGGTCATTGTGATTAAAAAATAAATACTCATGAGAGATGTGTTGCTGTGTAGTCATTTTACATTGTTACACAACATTTTTGTATAACCGTATTACTATGGTAACAAGTTTATGATTGTTCGACAGCCAAGAAAATTTGACAAGAACAAAGTTCGATACTAACTCATCCACTTTACCATGTAATATTTATTGTAATGATATTTGTTGTTGTTTATTCGTGTGCGAACTCGCAAGAATGAAACTGGAATCAAAGTATTTATATATAAAAATATGGTAAAACATAATTTCAAAATTTAACCATAGTTGTTTGTTTATTTTAAATTATCTCATCATTTTCGTGGAAATTCTTCACAGAGACTGTTCTTTAAAAAACATGTTTTACTTTAAGTGATACTTTACAGCTTAAAGTGGGTCTGATTCACTGGACCACGTCATTGCATTGGTGATTTGCGGGATTTGAACTCGGTCCCCCAGGATTGAAGTTCCGCGTTCCAACCACTAAACCTGCAATTCCCCTTAGCTTTACCATGATTTTATCACATTTTACCCTAATAGATATAGTCACTTTTATCAAGTATACACGTTTTTGCAGACCTACTTACAGGAATTCCTTATTCTACACCAAATCATGCCATAAACCTTCCTGAGGTTATCAGTGCCATTCAAAAGTGAAAGCAAATTCGGCTAAACGTTATACGACTTTTATATGGGCTATATGGTATTGAATGGCGAATAGCTAGAATTAAAAAATAGGCAATAAAAGTAACCCAGAGGTAAATTACTACTCTGTTAATTCCAAGAATGAACTTTCCAAGGTGGTAAACGTGAGAATTTCTTAAATTTGCAAAACTAACAGCGGTGTTGGTATGCACTTACCTTTCTACTTTCTCTAGCTTAGTGGGTTGGGTTTGTATGATTTTCATGCTGATAATAAAATCCGTTGTTATAGAATTTTCCATGTAGAGGATAAGCTATTACTGTAGGTCGCAATGTAGGAACTGGATTCGGGACCGATTTAATTGTTCGTTTATAAGTCCTCAGAGGCCAAAAACACAATCCATTAAAAACCATATATATATATTATATGCCCGTTAGCACAATAACTCGAGTAAAAATTATCCAATTTTGAAGGAATTTGGTATAAACCTGTAAACTTACATTTTTTCAAACGAGTTCGCGAACCAGCATGATTGGACATGATAGATATACGTAATTTTACGGAGGTTTTTGTGGGGGGAATTATGTTTTTGCATTTTTAGCCCTGAAAACATATAATTTTGCATTTTTTCAAACCATTTTGTAGAACTAGAAAAATCAATAATTTTGTATGTTGAAGCGTTTTTATTTGCTTGATGGTTAGGGGATAGTAAAAAAAACTGTAAATTTTAAACTCCTATGTTGTTTTTATGAAGAATAACAACTGTTTTAGTTTGATTGTTTGATTATACAGTATTTTACCATAATTTAGAATATGTGATCAAAGTTGGAAAATGTATTATTTCATACTAAACTATTACAATTTCGATTAAAAACTGTATATTTTCCCCGCAATAGCAACCCTAAGTACTCGTTAAACTAAAGTTATTTTAATAGGGAATTGATATGACATTTTAAGGAGATATTTTAGTAAAAGTCTAATCACACAAATAAAAATTTGCTTAGTCTGCAGGTTTGCTGTGGCAGGGGTGTTTTACACTCGGTTTCCACTGCAAGTGGAATAATTAGATTTATAATAAAAGTATGATCCAATAAATACAAGGGTCCAAAAACCCGTTTTATTTCTTCGTACCGATTTCCGATGATTCGCAATGTTTAGCATAACATGCGAATTTAACAACTCAGTTTTTAGGAATTTATATTAATTAAATATAAGAGACATACTGTAGTATTATTTATATTTTTTTCCTTTAACGTAAAATGATATTAATTAATCATGCTTGAGCTCTTTAACTGTTTATTGAACATACTCATATAACTTGAATATGCAGTACCTGAAATTCGTAATCTATATATTATTATGTGACTAAAATCGACAGAATTAACTGAATACAATTTTACCTCCAGGAATTAAAAATCGCGATAGAAGGTTTACTTGACTATAAACAACATAACATTCCTAATAACTTTTTTCTGTATTGCTAATTTCATTATACTAAAATCCCTGCTATATAAATTTGATTCAATAACTTAAAAATTGATTTCGGAAAATGTAAAATCACGTGAGGAACAGGATTAAGGTTGGTCGTAGGTTGTAGACCTTGTTGGTAGTTAGACCCACCGTTAGTTCGAATTCCAAAGCTGTTGCGAGGGCACCGACTCTGACACACTGATAACCTATGTCATTTATACTACTGAAATGGAGGTCTCACTGAAACATTGTAGAATATCACTGAAATGCAGGTCTTACTGAATGTTCAATTTGATTGAATTTTAGGTTCCACTAAAAATCGTGGACATGAAGCTTTCGATGAAATTTTGAACTTAACATGAATTTAAGTCACCACTAAAATCCTACTGAAATGAAGGTATCATTAGGATGCAAGTTGTACTAAAATTTCAGGTTCTACTTAGTGCCCAATGAAATGAAGGTCTCACTAAAATGTGAAACTTTACTAAAGATTAGGGTTTGCAGGCTGGGTAGCTGAGTGGTTATAGTGCTCGCCTAACAATCAAAAGGTCGCCGATCGATCTTGAGAAAAGACAGCTTTTCGATGACTCGAAACTAGACCCAGCTGTCACTTTATAATTTGAATTTAAATAAATGATCCTGGCTAATGAAACAGCTGATTTTAGTCAGTAAAGCCACACATATCATCTCACTCAATTCTACGCCCATCCTTAACTCATATTTTGGTTGAACGCACTTAGGTGGCATCCCCATCTCAATTAATAATTGATAAGAAACATAATTAGAATTGTATCCTCAGTGCTTAGTGTTTCATGCCAGTTAAACATGTGACAACAGGTTTTCATGCTCTCGTCTTACCTCATCTTTGAGATGATCCATAACAGCGGATCATCGGTTCCCTACTTGTCGATTGTGCAATGTGCATTATCAAAGTGAGTTGTTTGATTGCGACAATTATGTCCCTAGGGCCATAAATGGGTAATTCAACTGATACAACGATCATGGGCAGGTAGGTCAATTGTGACTATTTGTTGACGAAGGTGGTTCACACTTCGTTAAACTATGAGCTTCACTAAAAGCTAGTTTAGAACGAACATTGTACATAGGCCTATCAAAGTTAAATATCCAAAGATTGATATACGCTTATGATCAAGAACAATTCTCAACAATGTTTATGTTGGATTTACAGAAAATAACCTGTTATATAAATGTAAACAAAACATACAATATATTTTAATGTGCGATTCCCAAGGTTCTAATGGTGAATATATTATTTATGTGTATAAAAAAACTGTATACTACATTAATAATTATTTTCGAGCATAAAAACTTTGAAATTAATATTCTACAAAAACGCTCAAAGAGTATGTTATAGGCCATTAAATTCTGAACAAAATTGTACAAATCCTATTTCCGTAAAAATTAAGGTTCAAAGGTTATTCAAGGGTTATTGTAACTTATGTTATTTTTCTATAAAACCCCATAAAATAACAAAATCAGATTTTAGGAAAAAAGCAGGTTTCGATTAAAATTAATGTGTTATGGTCCTTATAATTCTAAACAAAATAGTGCAACCCTCATTGCTGTAACAATTACAGTTCAAAAGTTATTGCACTTTTGTGATTTTCCCTATAAAGTATCATAGTTACTCCCACCGTTTACCCATGATAAGGTTGTTGACAAGCTTACGGGAGAAAGCATGTGTCAGATTGCTGATACAGTTTATTTTTGTACGCTACAAATTATTTACAATTTCCAGATATTTATTGATCTTATCACGATCAAACTGTTTATGACCCTCCCTAAGAGCCTCGGATCAGTGCAGGTCAAATTGTCGCAATTGAACTACCACCTTATCAACAACACGTCGATTTTGGCACGGATAAAATAATACAAAAAATAAATTCTTTCAACATTCTTGGATATAAATTTTTTCATTGTTTTAGTCATTCTAGTCTTTTCGTTTATGCCACTCTAAGTTGGTCCTTACTCTATTTGTTCGAGTTTCTCCTCTTGTCCTGTACGGGGTCAATCGTCGGACGGCAAATTCATATTACTTTCTCCCATGAGACTTATTGTTTGACCTGTCGTGCTTGTTATTTTCTCTGGCTTGGTTCACATGACAACAATGTAAACACGATCTCTATGGTTGTCTACAAAACTTAGATCATTGACATGAGTTTTGCAATAATGTGGTCGTGAAATGTTCCTTCTAGCGAAATTGCGCCCTGTTTATCTTAGAGAGCCTAACTGGATTGAAACCTATTATTTCAAATTTGTACGATTTTTCGGTTATTTTGTCATTCTCTAAGCTGAATCACAGAGTTGTGTTATGTTTTTTTGAACGTAGATGTTTGGCGTTACCATCCCTCGTATTATATCTTGAAAGAATATTTGGTCCCGCACACGATAAGTTTTTAAAGGTGTAGTCTTGCTACGTGTAGATGTGTAAATAACGAGAAGAACTGGCTATACAGGGTGGACGACTTACACCATTTGTATTCTCAGGGAAATTCAGAAAATAAATCTTGAATTTGGAAATTAACTCATTTTGAATGAAAATCAAAAATAGCTATTTTATTTTAACGTAAAACATTCTTACCAAAACCTCTATCTCTATGACTGATTTAAATTTTAAATGCAACTTTGAGACGTATTTCATGTTCGGAAATCACTTCAAGTTAACAATTTATGAGGTATTAGCTGAGAGTGGGGAGATTTAGATCGGCTTTATTTTGAGAACATTTTTTAAAAAATGAGAAAAATCTAAGGACGAAAATGGCATTAACATGCTTAAGACAACAATCATAAAAATTGGATATAAAGATTTATATAAATTTTCATTGTTTTGAGATACCAATGATGACACCGGTGTTATCTGTGCTTTTCTAAGCCTTTCGTGATTTTTAGGTTTTTACGTAATAGAAGGGTCCAAACCTTAATCTTATTAGCATTTAAATTTGACCTTTTGATAGATAACATAATTAATTAATAGCCCAAACCCAGAATTGACCCCGCGTGATCGAACCAGTAGTTACGAGATTTGAAGGCGAGCACTTTAACCACCCCAGACCACCCAGACGTAAAATGTTCAACTTACATCTTTGAAATATATATTCTCTTAAAATCATAACGATGTATTTTAATTGGTAGGTATATTCCAAAATAGTAGTAAGGCCAACTCATCTCTAATATCAATTTATTTGGGCTTAGCTAATTCCAGAATGTAATACAATTGGTCTTTAAAATTTAAACGGACCCAACTTGACATCGTGCAGGAAGCTGTTCATCTTTAGTTTTGATTTGGGTTGCAGCATTATCACATAGGTACCTAAAATTCATTGGTGATTGGCGGGATTTGAACCCGGGACATTGGGCACCGAAGTCCCGAGCTCTACCACTATATAGACCAGCTCGCTCTAACAGCAAATTATTTGGTTTCAGTGGGCTTTGCCATCCTTGAACGTAGCTATACACTTGGTCTTTAAAATTTAAATGGACCAGCGTGTACGAAGCTGGCCATCCCTAATAGCAATTTATTTGTTTTCATTGGGCTTTGCTAATCCCCGGATGTAGCTATACACTTGGCTTTTAAAAATTAAATGGACCTAACATGACCACTGTGCAGGATGCTGTTGTCCACTTAGCCTGTTCCCGCGCTATCCTCTATGGCCGTGTAGTGTGTAGCCGGCCGGCTTTCTCGACGGCTATCCATGTCAACATGGTCACCGGGCTGGCAAATTACTCATGCTAATTAGCGTTGTAATTGCGTTTGTTCTGCGGAAACCAGGACAGGAAAGACAGTAAGTCTTCCGCAGAAAGTGCTCACATGATAAATGAAACAAGTCGTCTTCCGCTAGTCCAGCGGCCGGTTGTATTGTCTACATGACTACTTGACTAGGTTACTCGTCTACTTGAATGCGTAGGTATTTCTCGCATGTCCTAATTCTCGATTATTGCACTCAAGAAAAATTGGGGAATCAAATGCACCATTCACGAAAGTTCCAAAAAGGGAACAAAATAAAAGTAGATCATGTAAAAAAATAGTTTTATTTTTGTAAACATAAAGCTTTAGAACGTAAATTTACGTTAAACCACGCTTTTTCCTTCTAAGTCTGAGTTAATCTTTTTTTCTATTTTGTTGAGACTGTCCTAACATAAATTCATAGTTTATAAAAACCCAAATACCACAAAACCAATAAAAACACCAACTGTATATGTATAATGTGGTTCATATTTGACGATTTGTTATACTGAAATTATAATTAAATGCACACTTTGTAATACACGCTTACAAGTTATACGTTTTCTTTACAACATGTCTATCCTTGATTCGAAAAATCCGGTGTCCAACTTTTTTTGAACAAAGATTTCTCATATTAAATTTGGTATTTTTTTATGATTATGTGTTGAGGTTTGCAAGGGTAAAATTATCAAACAATGCCCTAGGTCGCGCATAAGACTGATATATGGATTGGAAGTCTTTCCCATCCATCGAGACAGCATCCAGATAGGGTAAGGAATGTGCCTATCTGCTAGATAGTCCAAAAGCATCCATTAGTGCGTCTGTAGGGATACTGTCGCTTGAAATTACGACCTTCAACTTATCTCCGTCTAAAATTTGTTCAAATTAAATTTTTTTTTACTGTCTATAGTATATTTGTTTAACTGTCTCAACTCTTTGAGTTTTAAAGGTGGTCAGGATAAGACATGTATGTCATTAGTTTTTTAAGAAAATCATTAAACACAAGGGAGTAATACTCTAGGCTCTACGGACTGGTGAAAATAAAATACAGACGGTTTTAACTTTTTGATCTTGAAGCCAATGGTAGGCCACTTTTACACTTTTTGTTCGTGGTCTTGTTAATATCTTACGTCAAATTTTTGAATGCTCCATTAGTAACAAATGTTAAAATTTAATCTGGGTACATAATCCATCATTTTCAGCATCATTATCAGACTTTAGATTTGAAGGCGAACACCATAAGACATGGTATGCTCAATCAGTTAAAGCAAAGAGATCAAAATGTGCATGAGTGACAAAACGGCGTGTATAAAAGTCCAAGGTATTTCATATTCTTTGATTGTCAATATTATTAAACTACCTCATAAATTTTTCACTCTCTGAGTATGTCAAAAATCTCAATCAACCACTAGATATACTATGATCTGCAACTATTAGGTATTTCATACTCTGTGCTTCTCAAGATTGTTGATCACTGGGTATTTCGTACTCTTTGTCAGTATTGTTGAGCAAACTCTAATTTTTTCATTCTCTGAGCTTGTCAAAAAACATTAAGCGCCCAACTAAACATACCATGATCTGCATCTATTAGAAATTTCATACCCTGTGTGTTTGTTGATATTATTGACCAGTGACCACTAGATACTTTATACTCTGTGCTTCCTAGGATTATTTTCCTGTACCGCACGAGTCTCATGTCTCGTGGACGAGACTGATCGGCGTGAAGATCCACAAACGTGTTAATTGTTAACTGTACCAGACAGTTAGCTACAGTATCACCGGACAGCTACTTCACGCTGCATGTTTTGAGTAACTGTTCCAAACAAACAAAGATGGTTTAGGTATCACAAGTAGAGTATTCGATATTTCCACTAGTTAAGAACCAGATCTTTTATAGTTAACGCATAACATTCGAACTTGTTGCTAGTTCAACTCATAATATGTATTTTTCAAACACAATAATGAATTTAATAGGATAGATGGCTTTTGCGCCATATTTTTGTGGGATCTGTGGCAGACGACGCAATAGGTGACTGAGACAGGGTTTGTAAACGCTGGAGAACTTAAGCTAACATTTAAATTTGGGTTGTTTGATGGCAAGTATTCGTGTTTTACGGTTACCGGTACTGTATAGACTCTAAAATT
Organism: Macrosteles quadrilineatus; assembly: GCF_028750875.1. NCBI lineage: Eukaryota > Metazoa > Arthropoda > Insecta > Hemiptera > Cicadellidae > Macrosteles > Macrosteles quadrilineatus. The sequence continues at coordinate 53,942,810 of NW_026542600.1, forward strand.
GTTCGACTATGGACCAAGCTGCTGATTGTCACTCAACTAAAACTCAATTCTGCTTTTTAGTGACAGGTTGACATAGGATGAAAACAATACCAAGTTTGGTCAGTTTGCTTACAAAATAAATAATTGTTAATATATCTGACGATGAAATACATAGCATACAAATATCGTCGTACTTCTAAATTACTAAATGTGTATTGTTTCCGACATCTTTTTCAATGTCACCCACTTGAATGTATGAAACATTCCGTCGGTATTTTACACTAACTGAGCCCAATAATTTCAAGTAATAATTTTTGAAAGGGGAACGACTTTGTGTCCAGATTACTGGATTTGTCATAACACTATCAACATCGGAAACTGGCTAGATTTTCATCCAATGTGGCAGGAGAAAAGTTTTCTTCTTTCTCTAGACCAGACCGCACGCCCTGGAGTCCAGGAGACAGGATGACGGGAATGACAAGAAGACGAGGTCCAGAGAAGTCGATCGGGAGAGTGAGCTCGACCGGGAAAGCTAAGACTGGAGACAACTCCGCTTACTTTCACCATGGCATTCGGTTTTTCCAATTTCCTCCAGACATTGTGGTATTGTGTAAACGTATCGGATTTTGTCCTGGTTCTTAGCTCAATGGCGAACAAGAGGCGATGGTGTTATAGCCTTTTGACCTAACCTGATTATTCATGTTTAACTGTCTGGTTCATTAATCAAGCCTTTTACATCTCAAGGTCGTTGGTTAGATTTCAAGCGGTTCTGGACCCACTTAATGCGTATTGTCATTATGCTATCAATTAATGATGCTAACTAACTAAAGATGGATGTTAGATAGTAAGTCAAGGGGTTGAATCATCCCCCTGCTAAAACGAGAAAATACCAAGGTCATAGATAAACAAAAAATAAAATGTGAAAATCTTCACATCAATTGGAACGTCGTTAGATCTCTAAGCTTTCCAAAAATCTTTTTACTAAAGATGATGTTGGGGTGGCATCTTTTAATCTTTCATTTGCCCCTTCAATAAACCCAATATTATATATATACGTCAGATATCATGCCAGGACGCGAAACCAAGCTACTGGCTCATGACTCACTGATGCTAGTGAATATTTTAAATGGCATCCATCGTGTGTGTTTTAATTTGTAACTTCTTGATCAACATTATACGTGTTATTAAATTACCTGAAAAAAGATATACGTCTAATAACACTTGTAATAATTTATTTACACTTATACTATTGGCTCAAAATACGGTAAATACATATGAAAGGTGGTAAGTGGTGGTCGATTTCGATTGGACACTCCAATCATCATCAGACCTAACAGGTGAATGTTGTACCTCCCTATATTAGATGGGAGGTATTGTCGGAGGTATTTCCGTATTTGTTAGGTTCTCATTCGCCTATTGGTTCTGATGATGACTCTAATCATCATCAGAACCAATAGGCGAATGAGAACCTAACAAATACCTCCGACAATACCTCCCATCTAACATAGGGAGGTACAACATTCGCCTGTTGGGTCTGATGATGATTGGAGTGTCCAATCGAAATCGACCACCTTTCATATGTATTTACCGTATTTTGAGTCAACAGTATAAGTGTAAATAAATTATTACAAGTGTTATTAGACGTATATCTTCGAATTCGTATAGAATTCGACCACCACTTACCATCTTATTTACCGTCTTGTGAGTCTACAGTGTGTAAATATAATATTACAAGTGTTATTAGACGTGTATCTTTTTTCAGATATTAATTTGTATTAACCCATTGGGACAGCAACAAGGTATGTATATTATACTGGGTGAGGCAATGAGAACACCCCAAATTTGTTTCGCTGTAACATGATAAGTAACGCAACAATGAATGAACACATGTGCTTATAACATCAATTAAACTATGCCATTTCAGTAAACATAGTGCTATGGGGCTATTAACACTATGATTTTGCTGTAGAAACCTATTTTAAAACAGTGATTCTTGTGCAAACATCCAGACATTGTTTGGACCACATTCCTTCCTTGGTCAACATGGCGCTGTTCAAGATCGGAAATGGGTAGAATTATTTAAGAGGACAGCTTAACCCCTAAAAATTATTGGTGTAAGCCACAACACTCTTCGTATACCAGCAATAATGTCGAAAGAGTGTGAGTTATAGTAACTTGAAGTTCAAGGTTTGCCAGAAGCTTCCGTTGAAAAAAGCTTTACGTTGGCTCTTTTCATTCTTTGTGGGGGGGGGGGGGGTTCTCCTTATAAGCTACTAAAAGTTCAAGGTTTTTTTCAAAGTCACCCCTGAGATTTGCTTGAACTGAAGCTAAGAATTGTTCGGGAAATTAAAGCTATTTTTGAAGTAATGCTTGAAGGAGTATTCGATGGAATTTTTAAGTGACTAAAATGAATGTAAAGTAGGACAAGAACGTCAATTGAACGTTGATTTCAAGTAGTGAAAAAATGGCTGCATCAAGTTAAAATGTCATAAGATAAGCTCTGTTTTTATGTGCTAACGTTTTTATGTATAATTGTTTCATTGTTGCTGTTCATATATAGTTGTTATATGTATTATTTTTATTTAGTTGAGGGTATATGATGAATTCTTACAATTTATAAATTAGAACGTTTTCATTGTCTCGCCCTTTATTTCAGAAAATTGGTTCAACTAATTTCATTAAACTGCATAATTTAAATCAGTACATCTTTTAAATCCCTGAACATGTTCAATACGTTTATTGTTAAGCTAAGGGTGGGGTCTTCGACCTGATGAGATGATCTCAATATCCGGCCCATGACGCATTGGGGTACGCACCCATTGGAAAGTTACCTCGAGGCTAAAATATAGTTCCATTCTATTACCTAGACCTGGTCGGATGCTTTCTGGAATCTATAACTTACTCTGATTATGCCAGTGAAACCTTTTGAGGTTAGTCGAGCTCGAGCAAATCATTTGGTAGTACCCCCCGGACAACTCTGGATAGTTCAATTGAAGAGGTCTAAATGACTCGTATTTGTGCTAAGTTCTAATGTGCTGAACACGATCTTTGGTTTTGGGTTTCTTAGGCGCTCATGTGACGTCAGTAACATTTGTTGGTATGTCTGTTTCACTGTCTTTCAATACAGTAGAATAGAAACTTAAACACGACACACACTCTTGAATACAAAAAGCGAAGTAAAATCAATTGATTAGCTTTCTCTGGCAGTTCCAATACTTTCCCTGTTGTTCGGTGGCACGTTGCTTTGTTGACACCTTCGACAAGTTTCTAGTAACGTTTCAATACAGATTTGAGCAGGAGGCTCGTGAACAATAATATTTATAGTGTCTTGACGAAAGTCTTTTCCAAAACAGCAATGGACACAAATTAAATCAATCCAGGAGTTAATGAAGTATTATGCTACACGAATGTCAATCACAGTCTTGACAGCCGAGTGTTTGAGTGTGATCACCTTCAAATCTAAAGGTAACTGGTTTAATTCCAAGCCGGCTCTATCTTGGAGCTATTATTAGTGAGTGAGTCTGTTGCGTGTAATCAACCCGCAAAAAATGGTCGTGTTGGATATTGGAGGGGTCGATACGGAGCATTACCCGTGATAAAAATGGAACGAACCATCAAGCTTTTTAAGGTTTTTGCAATATATATGAGCCAAGTAAAATTTTGGTTTGTGTCATAATAGTTTTAATAGATGAAATAAGCCGTGGCACATGCACAATTTGACCATATGAAAAGTTTAAAAGCTTAATATTGTACAGACAAACTAATATTATGGTAAACAAAAAGATAGTGCTGGATCCTAAACATTTTGGAATACATTTTAAAATGTTTCATCTTGACGTTGTTCGGGGAGGATTGCTTTTCCCGGACCTCTTGGGGTACTCAATACATCGGAAACCTTCCTTAGTTGGGACGCATCAAGGTGCCACCCCGGCAAAGAACCACCAAAAAAAGTTGAGGTGGCGGGCACCTTATCGCTAGCGGGTGGCTCTGGCCAAAACGCCGAGATGAACACCCTTCTTGATAGGGAACTAGGGACATCCACCGACGGAGGAATCGTCTCGTCTTTACTGTCCCATTGGACATACCACCCGATTATGACATCGACTATCAGTACCCGCCACTGCCAATGTCCGCATCCCCATTACGACTCTTCAACCATTGTTCTAACCAGCCATTCTCATCTCCCGCCATTGTCAATTTCGGCGGGAGTTTCACCGCCTAGTTAGTCGAGTCACTGATCTGCTCTATTGTTTTAGCTATGTCCGACTCACAATTATGTAGAGTGATACGATAAAAGAGCAATTGAAGGCCTTTCTACGAGGCTCTGCTATGGCCGGCCGCTCGAGTATGACCCACGACCTACTGCCTTCCATTTCTCCATTCCACCATTCCTCCCTACACTTCTGGGTTTCCGACTTTCCCTGCTCCGGCTCTGTCCGGCTGACAACTGCTCTCCGGTACTCACACACTTAACCCTGAGTGCAATTCAGTATGCGGATGTTTACATTGGCTAGATCTGAGTGGGTATAGTTGTTGTTTAAATGCAGTTTAAACCAGACAACTGTGCTCCGTTAAAACTAGATGATTGCTGTTCGTTATCATCATTTTTAACAGCAACGCCACCCGTGTTTTTATTCGAATGTAAATGCAAGAAGTTTTTTTTTAATAGAGTTAGATTATACGTTTCAATTTTAAGGCTAAGAAACAGCTGATATTAGTCAGTTACAAAGCATTAGACTCAATTATACACTCATTGAAATGTGGTTAAAAATGCACCCAGTTCCGTCCCCATCTTATAATAGTTACAGTAAAATCAGCTGATTCATTAGTCAGAAACATTTATTACAAGTTTTAGGCCATCAACAGAGGCTGACTTTTCTCAGGATCACCAAATCAATCGGTGATATCAATCAATCAATCAATTAGTTTGGTCAGGGTGACCTTTTGATGTCAGGTTAGCAGTAAGTCCTATAGTTACTCTGCCTCACAGCCACTTCCGTACTTTTCTCAAGGCTATTTTAGCGAATTTCCCTATAGGGAAGTAGCTATTACCATAGGTGGCATGGTGAGACCTAGGCCCGGGACCGATTTACTTTTTCATTTTTATGTTCCTAGTGAACAAAAACACCATTAGTTCAAATTTAGATATATACATATATAGTTATATATGTGTCCATGAACGCGATAGCTTTTGAGTAATTTTTGTCCGATTTTAATTAAATTTGGTTTGAAGGTGGAAGGCGGGTTAACTAGGATGAGTTCGTGAACCAGCATGATCGGACCATTGGAACGGGGTTTTACATCAAAGTGATTTTGTACAGTTAGTTACGAAGAAAATTAAAAAAAATGTAATTTTAAAATTCCCATGTTATTCTTATGGAGAATATTGTAAAATGTTGTAGTTTGCTTGTTTATGGATATATTTTGACCAAACTTGACAAATTTATTTACTTTATACTAAGCTATTAATATTTTACTAAAAAACACACTTTATTAGTTTCCCTGTAGCAGCAAACTTAGGTACTCATTAAACCTTATGTATTTTTTTATCTAGTCGCATGTTTTTCTGTAGTATTTTATTGATTGTTGTTGTTAGGTACTTAATTTCTAACTATTGTTAAGTTTGATATTCAACCAAGTCTTTTCTATTAGCATGTGATGTTAGTCCCTTATCTGCCTTTCAATAAATAACGCAAAATAACAAAAAAAGTAAAAAAGCATGAGAAAAGGCAGAAGGTAAGCAAATTATGTTATCCGTTCACATTTCACTCGCATTCATGTATCACTTTTCGTTCATCTATATTCTCAATCTTTCAATATTGTATCATAATGTCATCATGTAACCCTGTAAAAATGGTGTAACCGTAAATAAATAAATAAACCTAATGTTGTTTAAATAGATTTAATTGAAAATCAATTCAGGCAAATGGAAATTCGCTTAGACGCCAGGTTTGCTGCGGCGGGGGTATTTTATTTATATGTCAAAATATTTCAAATAGAGCTATAAAACTTTGCTCAAAGTTTCTGCACATAAAAATCTATAGAAACTTATTTGACCTTTTTGAAACAAAACTTTCCTGAATTTGACTTCTCTACTAAAAATCAATACACATTGCGCAATTCGTTTAACTTGCCAATTCCTAAACACAAAACTTATTTTTTCAAAAAACACTCATTGTACATTGGCATACAGCTGTTTAACTCACTTCCATTATCCCTTAAGTTTGAACCAAGCCTTTCAAAATTCAAAAAACAGTTAAAACATAAATTGCTAAGTATAACCTGTTATAGCGTCCAAGAATTCCTGAAATGTTTTGAAAGCTCTAATTTGTAATTATTATTGTAAATATTAGAATTAGTAATTGATGTATAATATAGTATATTTTTATTGACCTGGCTAATGCAAACTGTATCATTGTTAATTTGGCCCAATAAAATGATTTGATTTGATTTTGATTTTATCACATATTCAGTGATCCACTACTTCCTTAGGGGGGGGGGGCGGCCCACTAGGGGACAGAAGAAAATCTTAAATGCAAGCATAGGTTGATATGCATATCAAATAAAATGTCTTTATTATTAGAATACAATGCCACAAATTTGAACACAAACGGACTACCGAGTCAAAAATGGCAGCCATTCAAAGATTTCTTGAATCTACCATTTTGAATCTTTGAACGACTGCCATTTTTTACTCAGTTGTTATTTTGAGATAAAATTTGCGGCATTGTATTCTACTAATAAAGCCCTTTAACTTTATCTGCATATCGACCTCTGCATACGGTTTTGATTTTCTTCAAACTTCTGGCGGGCCGTCCCCCTGAGGAAGTGTGGATCACTGAATATGTGATAAAATAGATTTTTATGTCCAGAAACTTTGTGCAAAGTTTTGTAGCTCTATTTTAAATATTTTTTAAACCGTTCCATGACTTTTGGGACAGTCTGTATATTAAACATACAAAATACTGTTACAATATCAAAATCCTAATAAACGTCAACCTGCATTTCTCCGTAAAAATATAGACATGTGCTTGATTGTTTGTATTTTGGTGCAACCCAGTGATCAGAATATCAGAATAGCCATCTATGCGGGCCATTAAGACAAACTAGGAGAGGTTCCGTTATTTTTGAGTATCATTAAAACTCGCCGACCTCTATATCGCCATAGTTAACCTCTTTAACCTAGAGAAACAAAGTATCAAGTTTAATAGTCAATCTGTGGTTTTTAAGAGATATATTTAATCTTAATAGTTCAGCGAAAGAGCAAATAAGTATCAAAATGTTGCTACTGCAGAAATACTGTTCAATTAAATACCCATCACCTTTATGATCTTCGGCCTGACCACGTAGTCATCTTCCTATACATTCTACCTTTTCTACACATCTAAATTAAACCTTGCGGAATTTAACTGAGGGTTGTAGAGCTCGCCTAGCAATTAGAAGGCTACAAGGTCGATTCTAGAGAAGTTAGAAGCTTTATACAGAGTGTTCCTTAACTCTCTACCGATCTTTTAAGGTATCACTCTGGACCATAGACAAACTAGATTATCACGTAAACAATTTTGAAAACTCTAATGTTACCCTACAGTCCCCATTTTGTATATACAAAAATCTATATAAAAAGTATTGGGTTTTATTTTCCGAGTCGGTTTGGCTCTTCTATCCAACCAATTTTCATCAGCAAAAGAGCCCAAGGGAAAAACGGGCTAACCCCGCGAAAGTAAGTTTTTCATGAGAGCCAAAAGAAGGTTTTTCAGGAACTAATTGCCAGCCCATTGGTTTAAAATTTGAACGGAGGTTGTCCCGTTCTTGCCTACGCTCATTGTGGGTTGTCCCGTTCTTCCCCTGATTGCCTTTTTTCAAAAGTAATTTACTAGTATAAAGAGCCAGTTTTTGTCAATTTTAAAATTGGCAAAGTGTTTAGATTTTAAAAATGTATTCAAAACCGTTCATAAAAAAATTTTGAATTTTTTTAGGGTTAGCCCGTTTTTTCATTCCAACATTGGACTCTTCAATGTTGGTCTTAAATTAAAGGTATAGACGCACAGATTTGCCATCAAGCATCGGCATTCATTTATCTGACGTATATTTAGAGCTATGCACAAAACTTCCTCCATGTACATTTCTTATCGGAGTTAAATTTGATTTTACTTTTCCGAGTTCGTTTTGCTCTTCTACCCGACCGATTTTACGTAATTTTGGTCTAAAAAAAAAGCAAGCACAGATTTGCCATCAAGCATCATCATTCATTTATCTACTGTATAACTCGCCCAAAAAACATAAATTTTATTTTTTCGAATTTTTATTATAATTTGTATTTCAGCAGTTCTAATTACATTATGTTTAGATCTAAGAACCTTCGGTGAAATAGCAGTTTTCAATGATACAAAAGTAAATCAATGATACGTAACTTGTAATTTTTATTTAAGTTATTTTACATGTCTTGGTCTTTAAATACTCCTAGAAATAAAGGATTTCATTTGAGATATTGATAGTTTGAATCAGTTATGTTCAAGATATTGTATTACTCAATTAAAAAACATAAATTTGATTATTTCTCGGATATGGAATATTATTTTAGAAATGTTTACTCAATTCTAACTACGTCATCCTATATGTTTTAACCTAAGAACCTTCTAGTCCAAGCAAACTAACAAAACTTATACAGGGATCGTTAAAAAAAATTGCAAGAAAACGTTTTATGGTTTTATTTTGTAGTGTTGGGTTTGCAGAATGACATACTAAAAGTTGCCAAAAATCGGTGCACGAGAAAACAACTAAAATCGCAATTTAAAATGGCGGCTTTTCCTAACATTGGACAGATTAAAAAAAATATATATTTCACATGCATTTGTTATGCACATTTTTCGAGATATTGACTTGGGACCACCACCTGTATTAATTAGGTGGTTAGTACTTCATTTTGATAGGGAACACGTTTTTTGGCCGCCATATTGGACATAGATAATTTTTTTCAAAGTAATGATAGTGCTGTGACATATCATTACAAACTACATTTTTACACTGATTTCAATGCCGAAATCAGTTTTTTAATATCTTTTTTTCGTTTAGAAGATATACTCAAACGAAAACTCTCCCCCATACATTTCTTATGGACGTTTTGTAGTTTGATATTTTTTTTAAATTATTTTTCTTATATCTCCAGTTCTTACTAACACTTGCAGTTCGTTCCAGGCTTAAAATATTCAGTAATGTCAGGACTTTAATTTGAGCTCTTGAGTATTAAAATCAGACGAGTTAAAGACTAGCTACAATACAAATCCCAACGCAATATTAAATTCAATTTTTAGGAATTAGTTTTTACTAAAAGATTTATATCTCTAGTTTTTAAGGCGTCACCAAGTTATTTTTGGTCTTTAATTACTTAGCAAAGGTTTGGCTTCAATTTTATTAATCACTAAATTAAATCTGACAAATCTAAAGTGAGTCGTGGACCTTCATTTAACATTAAATTATTTTTATTTTGAAACTTGTCTTTTGTTTAAGACATATATCCCCAATTAAAAATAACTACCAATAAGTAATCTTTAGCTAGAATTAAAGTCAATAAATTGGCGAATTATTTAAGACTATAAGAGTTTTGGGAGTTATTTAGAATTAGGGATGTACGTCTTTAACTAAAGACAAATTTCGAAATAAATACATTTTAATGTTATATTAAGGTTCATGACTCATTTTAAAATTGTCATATTTTGGTTAATGATTAATGAAATCAAAGCGAAACATTTACTGAGTAATTTGAGACCAGAAAGAACTTGGTGAAGTATTAACAACCCGAGTTATAAATCTTTTAATAAAAATATATTCCTAAAAAGATAAATTAATATTGTTCTGAGGTTCGTAACTGGTCTTTAACTCTTCGTCTGATTTTAGTGCTCAAGAGCTCAAATGAAAGTCCTGACATTACTGAATATTTTAAGCCTAGAACGAACTGCAAGCGTTCGTAAGAACTGGAGATATAAGAAAAATTATCAAACTGCAAAACGTCCATAAGAAATGTATGGGGAAGAGTTTTCGTTTGAGCATATCTTCTAAATTAAAAAAGATATTGAAAACCCGATTTCGGCATTGAAATCAGTGTACAAATTTAGTTTGTAATGATGTGTCACAACACTATCATTACATTGAAAAAAAATTATCTATGTCCAATATGGCGGATCCAAGATGGTGGCCAAAAACGTGTTCCCTATCAAAATGAAGTACTAACTACCAAATTAATACAGGTGGTGGTCCCAAGTCAATATCTCGAAAAATGTGCACAAAAAATGCATGTGAAATATATTTTTTTTAATTTGTCCAATGTTGGGAAAAGCCGCAATTTTAAATTATGATTTTAGTGGTTTTCTCGTGCACCGATTTTTGGCAACTTTTAGTATGTCATTCTGCAAGCCCAGCACTACAAAATAAGACCATAAAACGTTTTCTTGCAATTTTTTAAGGTCATATCCTATATTTATCTGACTATTCAGTGAAATACAAACTTTCATTTGAGTTAATCGTTATTAAGATCGGACGTATGTTCGCTGCTGAATCACGAACGACACAGAATTCTCCAAAAATGGAGCTATTTATCATAGATTGATAGTTAAATGATTGAAACCTCAACAGAACCCGTAGATTTAGACGGGTTTCACCTAGTATTTTTTTTATTTGTTAACGTCTTTGTGTAGTGAATTTATATTTTGTCGTTACAATTCTAATAAACTTGTCTTAATAAAACGATTAGCACAATAGTTTTGTTTGCATGACATTTTTATTTTATTTTTCAAATGATAAATAATCACCATTTTGAAAATAAGCACTTACAAAATAATATTTTTTTCAATATATGTCTTTGCATTGTTGATATATGTACCAAATGTCTACTTACAAGCCGTTATATTTTGAGTTTTGGAAATGTTTAACGGTATAGTGATTTTCTTTGGACCAGGAATATTACCTCTACCTTAGGTCGGTAGAGAGATCGGGTACACCCTTACCCTGTATTGTTTAAAAACTAGACATATGCACTTGATCGTTGGCCTTTTAATAAATGAACTAGTGTGCATGTTGTTCGAAATCGAGCAATTGCAAAAAAGTAAAGTAGTTATTTAAAAACAAATAACTTATTTAAAAACGAATAAATAAAGTCACAATTTCCGATGAGTTTAAAAGACTCAACTCATAGATTACGTACCTAACAGTTCCATATAATAAACATTTCTTGTAAATATTTTGTCATTTTTCAAAAGCTGATATGGTTTTTAGTGTATTCTACAAATGTTTCCCACTTATAGCCGCATTAGGTTGTCCATGTTGATCTTCGTCAATGATAATGTAGTCAGCATGGTACTACCCAACTACCCATTGTCGCCATTACGTTAACAAATTTCAGTCATTTTTTATAGCGATAAAATTTTGTTTACATTACTTAAGATCTGCCTGATTTTCTGCATAACCTCTCTGTCACAATTTTATTTGCTTCAATTGGCATTAATTTGGCTAGTTACTGTTATAAAGTAAGTTATATTTACCTAAAAAAATGCAGAATTGAAAGGCCAAATGTTGTTCAGATGGTGTTTTGTTTCCCTTGAATGGGAATAATGCGAATCCTTCAATGACATTATTATTAAGGTTTGTTGGATGCAGTCATATTATTTTAAAATCACTTGAGTTTTATGAAAACATAATATTTAATGTCCTTGCCGTAACAGTTTAATTCGGCCTCAAAAGTTATTTCCTTTGCCAATCATCATAAAGTTAAGTCCGTGTTTCCTACAAAATAGTAGCACTTCGGCTAACATCCTTGTTCATAGTTTTGTGGGAATCTTCATATTGTAGCTGTTCTTCATTATATAGGATGATAACGATAGTATTTTTTTTAATCTCTATTTCTTCTACTTGGTGGTGTTCTATTACTTTCATATGTTTACACGGTTAACAAGTCGGTTCTTTCAATGATTGATCAAGAATTACAGTAACCTATCAATTTATTTTTCTTATTTGGTAAAATATATCAAATTGCCCAGGCTTTCTCTCGATTTTTTACATTGTAATATGTACGAGTGTAAATTAAAATAGTAAATATTTATTTTCAACAAAATCAGTAAATGTACCAAATGCGTTTCGTTGAATTGAAAAATAAATAATAGCAATTAAATTATAAAGCTGATCAAAATGTAAACAATTATGTTCTTCATAAGGATAACATGGGAACTTTAAAAGCCACTGGGGCAGAGCCCAAGGGGCTCTTTCAAAAATGTAAGGCCAGTTTGCAAATCTACGTGAGACGGTCTTTCCAATGAGACGTCAATGGATAAAATCGGTTAAGAAATGGCGGAGGAGTTCAACCGACAAACTTCGTGTTCGCGTATTAATTATATAGATATGACTTAAGAATCAGCTGATGTTAGTCGTTAGTCAGTAACAGAACTACCCAGATCATCCACTCCATTCAACAATCGCACATATTCTGACTTAAATACGTCAACGTGAACCAGGAAAGTCACTGTCTTTAGTTAAAATGATTAAGTGTGGAAATTCGTCTATCTTTTGGTTTAGGTTATTGATTTTCAATCAACGACTTCTTTCTCTTCTCGTGAAATTCCTTAATTTTATTTTATTTTAGAGCTCTGTCCTCAAAACCCATCGTGTCAGATTCAAGTGATTACAGTCTAAAAATGTAAATTGTAATCAAGATTTTCAAGCGTATCCACATTTTGCAGGATAATCAGTCCTGGTGACAAGAGAAGAAAGCTCTTTTCGGGAGCTGAAGAGCTGTTTAAAATTCAGGAAGTCTATCTTGATGAGATCCCCGATTATTCTAAGTCGGTCATCTTCTCCGTGGTGAAACTTATGAGAAGTACTTGTGGTTCAGCTCTACCGGAAGTTAGTCTTCAGCACCTCTCCACCTTCCTAATACTGTAGACAGCCTTCACCTGATTCCCATAAATACCATCCGATAGTTTTCACTCATTGTGATGTAAACTGGTGGAAAGTTCTATGGCGTCATTGTATAATTTGCACTCACTGTTGTTTGTATAGAAGAATTGAACTTTTGCTTTCTTCTGCCATTTATCTATTTTATGTTTTCTCATTTAGGTTTCACAAGAGTCAGTATAATGTAAACGATTTCTGTTTCATCAGGGAAAATACATCGTAAAATGTTCATCCGATATGACTTGAAAAAATGTTGACAACTACACTTTAAACAATCAAACTGAAAATAAATTAATAACGCAAGAACTTTCAAATATCGTTTGTAAATGCGAGCATCTTGTTTTTAAAGATTTGTAAGAAATATAACTTCAAAAATATTTTTAAGTTTTTTTAGGTAAGATTGTTTCCTCAATAAAGATTGGTGGGCATAAAGTATTTTTGAATTGTATTTCATACGTTTTTTTCTGTTTTCAGGATGTGACTACGAGAATGTTCCCTTTGCTGATACTTTTATCTGCCTGTGCGTTTTCTGTCTCCGGCTTCAGCGCTCTATACTCCGATCAGAACCCAACTCAAGGTAAATCTTCATATTTGATTTACTAAAAGTATAAGTCATGTCTGTACCCAAACAATGTTAAAATTATGAAAAGAACTTACGAGTCGCAAGGAAGTACTGACTAATAATGATCAATTAAACCTTGGAAAGGTATATGATGTACTGTTTCGGATAATTTTACGTAATGTAAAAGTAGAAATATACAAAAACACAAACGGCTATTCTTCCCACCAAATCCAATACGATCCGTATAATACTACCCTAATATCTCACAGATGTGAAAAGTGCTGTAACGGTCAATTGTAGTGGGATCAGACACGTTTCGACATCAGTGTCCTAACCTCTTCTAGAATGACCGACTTGACACTCTGAGACTGAGACTATTTACGTGTTTCTGGAAGAGTAAACCAGAGGGAGGAGGGCAGGAAGCGGCAAGTGGCAATGAAAGTGCGGCGCAAGGTCAGGGCCCCCGTTATGTGACCTACTAATCTCCTGAAAGTGAACTTGGCGCGTCGTGGCTCGGAGCAGTGAGCATGCGCGTTGGATCGGTGACGCAGTACTACGCGTGGCAGGATTATGCGCAATGAGTCGGTGGTCGGCACCACTTCAAAACTATTGTAACGTTGTTGTATACAGCATTCTTTCGTGTACGATCGACCAAGATGGCTGGGTTGTGGGGTCAGCAAAATATCTTGTTTGGGTAGGTTATGGTGAATCGCATCAGCAAGCTGGATAATGGATTAGTGTTGCTATAAAGATTCTTTTCTACGCTTAAGAAACGTCAGTCAGTATTTTTTCATGTCCAATCCCCAGAATATTTTAGATTCATATACAGTCTACTTTCATTTTTATATGATAGTCCTTGGACACCATCCTGAAAAAATAGACTTACTTCCTGAGCTTTTGCCGTCTGCAGTCAAAATTCTCCTTCAACCAAATTGTGCTGATTTTTGTGCAAATCGTCAAAAACGGTCTCTGTACCAGTCATAAGATGATAAAATACCCCCGCCGCAGCAAACCTGCCGTCTAAGCGAATTTCCATTTGGCTGAATTGATTTTCAATCGATCTATTTAAATAACATTAGGTTTAACGAGTACCTAGGTTTGCTGCTACAAGGAAACTAATAAAGTGTGTGTTTTAAGTAAAATAATTTTTGCTTAGTATAAAATGAATATATTTGCCAAGTTTGATCAAAAGATATCCATAAACAAGCAAACTACAACATTTTACAATATTCTCCATAAGAATAACATGGGAATTTTAAATTTAAAATTTTTTTAGTTTTCTCCGTAACCAATAACCGTACAAAAACACTTTGATATACTGAATTGTTTGTTTTTTTAAGCTCTTTAAGAAGGTTAAGAGAAAAATTGGAAAATTTTGTGTTTTGAGGGTCAAAAGTGAGAAAAGCCAATTTTTACCCCATAAAACCCCCCATAAAATCCTGTTCCCATGGTCCGATCATGCTGGATCGCAAACTCATTCAAGTTTATCCCGCCTTACACCTTCAAACCAAATTTCATAAAAATCGGATAAAAATTACTCAAGTTATCGTGTTCACGGACACATATATATATAAATCTATATATATATACATATATAAAAATTTGAACGA
The DNA here is from genome assembly GCF_028750875.1 of Macrosteles quadrilineatus. Taxonomy (NCBI): domain Eukaryota; kingdom Metazoa; phylum Arthropoda; class Insecta; order Hemiptera; family Cicadellidae; genus Macrosteles; species Macrosteles quadrilineatus. Next base: position 53,957,900 of record NW_026542600.1, read on the forward strand.
ATGGTGTTTTTGGCCTCTGGGGACATCAAAATGAAAAAGTAAATCAGTCCCGGGCCTAAGTCTTACCATGAGACCTACGGTAATAGCTACTTCCCTATAAGGAAATTCGCTAAAACTTGAAATAAAAATGGAACTAAAAATATAGCGCTACCATACAGAATGGTCCTGGAAGTAGATTCGGTACTTTGGTATTATACAGAGGCCACTTATTTTACAGCCTGCAATGTTAGGTTGGGTTATCATAAATATGTTTGTAGGACTTTCCTCTTTTCGTTATGAATCGAACATACCAGATGAGTCATACTTTCTATTTATGATAACCCAACCTAACCGCTGCAGCGCAAAGTATAAGGGTGGCCTCCGTATTATGCCAAAGTACCTAGATTCAATATTATGTTGAACTTGCAACAAAACTAGTCCAACAATCATTCATTTGGGCTAATTATACAAAATGGAGGATTAGATGAAAGGGACTTTTGCATCTCTGGTCCAAGTTTCAGGGAAAACTAGATTTTCAATAACATGTGTGCTTACTGTAACCTAGAGTGTTAATTACCTGGATTGTGGTTTTCTAAAACGTAATTGTCTAGGTAGTCAATTTGGAATATCAATTTTTGAATTCCTTAAGTAAAAAGGGAGGAAAATAAAATCAAAGGCGTGAAATTAAACCACGTAAAGTGTAGGTAGTGGTGTTCCATGACCCCCTCTCTTTCTCCAGTAAACATTTTTTAATGTTTTGAAATTAAAACTGTTTTAAGGAAAGTGTATAAAAAATACTATCCATGTATATTATTTAACAGATTTTAACTGCGCTACACTAGAATTATCTATGTGGGATGGTAAAAGTGATAGCCTGATAGGGGGGGGGGGGAGAAGAGGTGATAATTGCGTAGACTTAAACAGCAATGATAGTTTTAAGGAGAAAATAGTTTTAGTTCAAAGAACGTATTTTTGCCACTACTGTTTAGTGGTTTTAATACTTTCTTAAATAAAATTAAAATGTTTGTTCAATCTCTTTAATCTTAAATACAAATTTTTGTTTCAGGAAAGAAATTTGGAGGTTACCGTATTGTGCCAAAGACCTGTGCAGACTTAACATCAAATGGCAAGGCGAAGGGAGTGTGCATGTTCAACTATGAATGTGCACAACGAAACGGTCAAGTGGTCGGATCATGCATGGACGGTTTCCTCTTCGGTGCTTGTTGCAAACTTCCACCGGGATCCGTCTATCTTCCTCCAGGAGTTGATGTTCCCTCCTCTTCCCCTTCAACAACATCTCTCAAACCTATTGACCACAACACCCTTTCTACAAAGCCAATCACTCTTCATCCTGTCGGAGAAACTATTCTTCTTCACAAAAATGGCTCTGTAGTAGTCGATCAAAATGATCCACAGGAATTTGATTTACTGAAAAAGCCACAGGAAGGTTCTCCATTACCGGAAGTCAATACCCCAAGTTATGTAATTGATCTTGAGAATCATCTGTCTTCAACTAACGTTTTCACAAAAACCGATGACGATTCATCTCATTGGGTAACCAAACACCCCTATAATTCCAATACACAGGCCATGTCTAAAACCACTCAGTCCGAATTCAATGCAGTCACACCTTCAATGCAGGGCACCACCCGTCATGATGAGGAGAACTTTCCTTCGACAACTGACGATGACACTGTTACTAAACATTCCACACTCAGTATGCAAACACATTCTACTACTAAGTTACCGTCCTATGTTTACTTCACAAAACCAGGCCCTACAAAAGATTCCAACAAACCTGTACTGTTTACAAAGCCCATATCTTACACCTCCAGCAACCAACCCCTGAAACCAAAACCTGTTACATCAAATACTTTTACTCAATCCACTACTGAAAAAAGCTACTCGACTCATTCCCTACCACATGAAGACAATATGCTCCTCATTCCTACCATAACAAACAGCAAACCTGGAATTGAGGATGTAACTGATGCTGTATCTATAAATCACATCCTTCATCTTTTGAACGATACTGAACCAGTTCCTGAACCTATTTCAACAAGTTCACCCAGTTTATCAACCTGGGTTTCAATCAACGGGAAACCTGAGAAAACCGGTTCATATCCCTCCTCATACACAACCTCCCACTACTATGAATATGAAGCCTCTAATGAGCCTTCTGTGAGTACGACAGTGCAACATGTTCAAGGACCTTCATTCCAAGTGACCCCACAAGTAGACATCACACCAAAACCCCATGACAACACTACACCCGAGCCTCCTCCTACAGTGATAGTGCTGGGTCCTTTCAACACTTACTCCTCAGTGAAACCAGCAAACACTCCCAGTTACAACGACAATCAACAGAAACCGTCACAAACCGTGACTGTTCTGTCCCCCTTCCAGCACTCGACCGTAGTGACTGTGAAGCCAACAGGCAGTGTGATATCAGTGAAACCTCCACCTCATTCCACCTACAATCACCAACCATCGTGGACCACTGCTTCTCCCTACATCTCTGTTACTCACCCATCCACTGGTGGATCTCAACAGATGACCAGTCCAGTTCATCTTATAACCAAACCTCCTAAACCTTATCCTTCGATTTATTCATCCAACAAACCGATCACTTTCACCACTGTAAAACCAGTCCAGACTTACATATCTCAAAAGCCTGGGAGTTACATATCAAATAAGCCAGTTCTTATTACTTCCTCAAAACCGGGATACCCGCAACAGAATAGACCTATTTTTGTTTCAACTAACTCAGTTTCAAGTCTTGATACATCTTCGAGCAAACCTGTCCAGTCTTCTTACATAAAGCCTAAACCTTCAGATAAATACAGACCCACTGTCAACACTGTGAGGCCAGTGTCTGTGATAACACAATCTGATGATGAACCAGTGGTGAATAGTTCAAGTCTTCTTGTAGCATTTCCTCCAGTGAGAGATCCAAACATCACACTCCTCTCACAATCTGATAAGCCGGACCTCTCTACTTCAACCACTGCCATCGACGAAGAGCAATCAACGGTGAACTTCATTGAAGATGACACACTTAATGACAAAGTCCACGGTTTTGTAGAAAAAATAGTTCAGTCACTTGAAGGGAACTTTGTTGACTTAGAAAATGTTCTATTAGATGGTCAAACAAAGCCAAATGCTACACTGTCTCAAAAACCAGTGAAAAAGCCTTCCACAGTGTCAACTTCTTCAAAACCTTCCAGACCCACAAAAAAACCCTCTACTAAACCTACTACTCCAAAACCACTTGTATCAATCACAAAACCGACATCGGTTAAGCCGGATATATCCATTTACACAAATCGCCCAACCACGACTGTATTACTGTCTACCAACTACAAACCACTAGACGATAGTGAAAACAAACCCACTAAAAAACCTACTTCACCCTCGACATTGGTTGTTTATCAATCGAGCCCAACCTCGACGACCACAAAACGACCGACGCCAACAACAGTTGTCTTAGACAACATCAGTATTGTCGAAGAACAAACTGAAGCTTCGCCATCAAAACCACCGTCGGAAGTGAACTACAAGAAGGGTGAGTGATTGTTTTGGTATATGTTTCAAACTGCACGTTATATACCTCTGGCCCATCAAGATTTTTCCCAAATTAATAATTTTCATTGTAAGAAGTACAAACGTAAAATACCCAAAGGTAAATCATCTTTATACATCAGTATTTTATTTTCAGAAAATTATAGAAAAACTTGGCCTGAATTTTCGCTTCAGTTAAATCCAATACATAATAAACAAACATAATCCTTTGCTGATCCCAATGGAAGATCATCAGCTTGCATCTATTCATGTTGTCTCAACCACTTTATCTCAGCTTCTTTAACCTATCTTTATCCTTATTCCTGTCCATTTCTGCTTTGAATTTCCAATTCCTTGAAGTCATCCTGATCTGCAGGCAGCTGACATCAGCTTCACGGTATTATTGATGTTAGTATTTTTGTTACTTACATAATGAATTTTAGATTAAGTCCTTGTACAGTAGTGTAATTTACTGTAATACCATGTTCAGTTGATGTTAAGCTATGCCATATACAGTACAATTTATATTTGTCAAGCCATATATATTTGAACATATTTAATATTTCCATGATTTTTACAAAAAAGTTCAATAAAAGCTTTATTAGCATCGTACATGTTATTTAATTTACAGAACGTAATTAAAAAATATGTCTAATAACACTTGAAACATATATTCACACTCACACCGTTAACCCACAAAATAATAAGTATATATAAGTAAAACACGGTAAGCGGTGATCGATTTCGATTGAACACTCCGCTCAATGTGTCCCTAATAAATGTGGCCGGCTACCATCATTAAATGTCTTGTGTTAAAAATGTGTGAACTTTATGTGTCGACGTGTATTTATATCTTACAACGAAGACTTCTGTCGGATTCATGGACCAACCAATTGATGACATGGGTTTGAAAAACTAGTCACCCTTGACTATATTAAGGACTGGAGACAGAATTAAAAGGTACGTAACCTATCATATAATTTGGACACTCCAATCATGAGTGTCGAATCAAAATCATTCACCTCTTACCATCTTTACCGTCTCGTGAGCTAATAGTTTAAGTGTTAAATATATGTTTCAAGTGTTTTTATATTTATTTTTATTTACTTTCCATCACAAACTGCCCTGTGTAAGCAATGATATTTTATTTATGACTGAAAACGGAAAATGTTGTAGAGTGTGGTGTTAGACCGCTGATGAAAAATGGAAGAATTGTTGGGGGAAAGGGAGCAACATTTGGAGAATGGCCGTGGCAAGTTCTCGTGAGAGAGGCAACATGGCTTGGGCTATTCACCAAGAACAAATGTGGAGGTGTTTTGATCACTAGTAGATACGTGATCACAGCCGCTCATTGCCAACCAGGGTAAGTTGCTATTAACAGTAATGGAGCATACATCTAAAACATAGAAAACAATCAACTAATTCATTACGAAAGACACTGACACTCTTTGTGTATAGGAGTTTCTCCCATACTTTTTTGGAAAGCTTTTGTATTTTTGTAAAAGCATTTGTATGCTGAGCCAATCTCAACGTTTCTTAACATGACGATGGCTTCAGTTTCAAATATTTTATATTGAAGCCAGTAACCTCTTATACTTTAAGAGCAGAATAGCATTTAATGGTATGATTAGACAATAAAAAAGATTATTCGTGAAAATCTGCAATTCCTTAACTGTGCAAAAAGTAATTCTTTTTCGCACAACACTGACTGTGAATTTTTTGTCCACTCACAAAAAATTGAATTCTCGATCTTACAGGTTTTTGGCTTCGCTAGTGGCAGTGTTTGGAGAGTACGACATCAGCGGGGAGTTAGAATCCCAACGCAGTGTCAGCAAGAATGTGAGGAGAGTCATAGTGCACAGACAGTATGATGCGGCTACCTTTGAGAACGATATTGCACTTCTTGAACTAGAATCCCCAGTCGCGTTTGACTCACACATTGTACCTATCTGCATGCCTCAAGACACTGACGATTTCACAGGAAGAATGGCCACAGTCACTGGCTGGGGAAGATTAAAATATGGTAAGTAACATAACTTGTTATGAAATGCATATTTTGTTATGTTATGTTTTGATTCAAAATATTAATTTGAAATTAATTTGAATACACTTTTTAGTGTATTCCAACATCAAGCAATTATATTTTTTTTTTACTTGAAATGGACAGGTTAAGAAACAGTGTGTTTGGTAGTCATGAAACATAAGGTTGGATGTAAGGTATTTAGCACTGATAAGGAGTTAGGATGTAACACCTTAGCTAATATGAATAAAATGAAAACCTGGTTTTAGCCTTAAAAATATTGTATTGGTTTTGGTAGAGGGTTTTTTTGCGGTAGAGAAAAAGTTCTACTCCTCTGAGAGACCTTTTATGTATGATTGATATGTAGAGCTTCAGATGGACTCCAAACCTGGTCTTGATGTTATCATATAATTAAAGGTGTTTATGAACAGAAACTATATAAAAGGAGCGAGTTAGTAAATTTACATGCTATTAGTAATCTAGTAATGTCATCATCTTGGTTGATGGTGCAGAAACTGGCTGAAGGCGAGTATTGGTCAGATCCAGAGGCGGATCCAGGACTTGGTTAAGGGGAGGGGGGCACACTTAAATTTTTAAAAATTCTGTGGCATTTTTGCCATAGTTCATAGCAGCTATATCAACGAAAATGTGTGAACTTTATGATGATTCAAAATAAAACCCATTTTTGAAGTTGGGTTCAGTTTACTGGTATTTGTAAAAAACCTGAATTAATGAAAAACTTTTTGGTTTATTGGTTGTTATGCAATAATTTTGTCCCCGCGATTGCGCGGGACGTGAAGATTTAGCCATGATCGCGAAACACAATGATGATATCTTTGCAAATTGCAATCCTGGTGGGTGTTCAGGGTATTGTCCGGATCTCAGGAAACAATAACGAGTCTTGGCGTCCACGGGGATGTTCATGATATTTCCAAAATCGCGGTAGACTTAGCACCTACAGGGTTGTTCAAAATTTGGTCGTGTTTGCAAAAGATGATGATTGAGTGATGTGAATAAAAACCAGCACTTTCTAACCATCATATGCTAGCTCTAGTAAGTATTTGGTCAAATCAGTGTGAATAAAGATTTGTAGAAAATACTAGGGCAAGTCTAGTAGAATCCGGAAAAACCCAAGCACTTACTCGCGGAGTAGTACATGCTAGACCAAGTAAATGCTAGGTTTTAATTTATACTAGGATATCCTTTTCTAAAAATATAATCATCACTGTGTAGCCCAGGCTTTTGTATCTCAATTTGAGTACAATCAAGTTACCGCCACGAGTAGGCCTATGACTTTCTTAAAAAAAATAGTCCGCAAGGAAATCAACCCTCTCACTGTTAGACCTAACAGTTCTTTACAATTACGTTCATTTATTCCAGAGCGAACAGAATAAATTTTCCGTTGACAAATAGGCATAAACTGAGCCATGATCAACAACAAACTGTGGACTGAGCAAACAGGTATGATGCTTAGTAAATGCTAGGAAAAAGTCCAGAATGCTCCAGACCAGGCTTGAAAATATCGAAGCATATGCTACAGAACAATCTACTTAAAAAGTTTTATTCACACCAATTTTTAAGTATTTACTTCTCTTCCGGGAAAACTCTAGAACTTACTATCCCTAGCAAGTACTAGTGTGTTTATTCACACAAAACATAGGATTTACTTAAGAAATCCCCTAGTATTTGCTTATACTAGTTTTTATTCACATAACTCTGTCTTGGTGTTCACGGGAGATGCTCTTAAATCCGCCACAATCACGGGATACGATTATAATGTCTTCGATATAGCGGGGTTGTTTAAAACTTTCCCGCGATCGTATGAGAGGATAGCGTTGTCAACACGATCGCGGGAGATGTTGAAGACAATTTTAAGGTTAGATCCTACTGGTTTATGTAGAGGGAAATTTATTGATTATCAAATATTCCCTTTAATTTTTAGCCTATTTAAACTCTTAACCAAATAAAACGATCTATTATAAATCCAGCACTTAACCTGTAGTATAGTATTTTAACAAAATAATAAAGAGCAAATAATATAATTTCCCCTAAAAAGAAAATGAGAAAAAAACATTTAGTCAATACTCTCAAACCTCACTAATACGAAACTATTGACCCCAATATAAAGTAATATATATATATGTAGTTTTTGATATTGGGTATATAAAAATCAATTATGAAACGCAGGGGCGAATATAAGGGAGGGGGGTGGTCAGGGGTGGTGCCCCCCCCAATATAATGGATATGAAAAATAAATAGGTACGGTACCATAATATTAATTATTTATCGTGAATCATGCGCAAAGTCATCGCCGTGGCAGACAGTGATAGTTTGTGCGAATTCAGTTTGATTCAGACCGACTCGAGCTCCCGCCCGCTGCCCGGCTATCTTCGCTTGCAGCAGTGACCGCTAGAGACCAGCATATCTACCGGCGACAGGGGAGGGGAGTAATGAAGAGTTCAGTTAGTTCAGTGGTAGCCATTGTTATTGTTTGTTATTTACATCTGTTCGGCATATGTTGTACTGAAATGTTAACGTTTTCTTTAGTTCGCTCAAAAAAATACTTATATACAGTGATTAGAACCCCTCAGAATATAATGATAATCACAATCACGTATTTGACTCCTTAGGTTCGGATAAGTGTTTATAGATGGGATGACACACTGTTAAATCTTGACCAATGTTTTTTGGTTTAGTAATTTGATATATTTTCTTCATTTGGCTTGAATAGATATTCGTATGATTTAATGGAACTATATAATGATACAGCGTGATCTTGGTAAAGTAAAGGTCACATTTAGCGCAAATTACCGCAGCAAAACTAAGATAAAGTATCTTGGTGTGTCTACTTGAAATTACTTAACCTAACCTTAAATTAATTCCCCCCCCCCCCTACAAAAAAATATTCTATATCCGCCACTGATGAAACGCACTCAAAACAAGCTTCAAAATTTACAATAGGATGAAAAGAATACATACATACAATTTAATATAAATACCAGAACCATTCCATACAGTCTTATGGAATAAAGCTTAGAATATCAGTTTATGGTCATACCGGATACAATCTAGTTCATATGGAATGGAGTGGATCTAGTGCAACACATTCTGAAGTGGGCAAATAAAATGTCCTTTATTCAGTCAAATGTGACTGCTTCCTCAAAATAAAAGCTATTAAAGTGGAATAGCTTGCAGGGTTAAGTATTTTACAAGGAAAATACATAAATTTGTCAATTTCTGGCAGTTAAGTAATAATAGAGTGTAGGCCAGGCCTTCACATTATTACATTTTAGGCCTATCCTATAGTTAAAAAATGTTTATGTATGAGGGGGGGGGGCGCGTGCCCCCACTCCCCCTGACTGGATCCGCCACTGACCATGTCTGAAAGTTGAAGGAATTATAAAACAGTATTGGTTAAGATAGGAGGAAGTGAAGCAACTTCTGTGTCTTGGTCAATCATTGTAAGTTGGATCAAATAAGAGAAAAACTGGTTTTAGCTCTTTTTTAAGGAGGGGTTGAGGACATTGAGGTATAGCTACACATAGCTACTGTGATCGTTTGGCCTTTTGTAGCACATCTTGATTCAACCCATCGAGGCTCTTGGTCAATCCTAACAGGTGTAGAACACCCATTTATTTGATTTCCTTTGGTATCATGGTCCCCTTTCCTAGGAATTTCAACATTCTCTGGCCTAAAGCTGGATCCAGTGACGATTGTTCAGCGGATTCTACCTTTTTTGCACAAAGTCTGCATTGGTCTGTTTGGCTGAGCACTGGGACCCCTAAGTTTGTTGTATCAGGTGGACCTTGAAACTAATCTTCATGTGAATTTGCAGGAGGTGGAGTACCAAGTGTCCTGCAGGAAGTTCAAGTCCCAGTCATAGAGAACTCTGTCTGCCAGGAAATGTTCCACACAGCTGGTCATTCCAAGAGTATCATCAGCAGTTTCCTCTGTGCAGGATATGCCAACGGTCAGCGGGACTCTTGTGAGGTCAGTGATGTTGAGGAAATAATTATTTGAGCTTTTTTGGGGAATACTGCATATAGAATTATAAAAAAATTCTGCCGGATTTGTGCTTATTTGGGGAATGCTGCACGTAAAACTTTGGGAACCCTTTCTGTTGGTTCATAATGTCCAGTATATCAGTTAGCGGCAGGTATTTTGTCGTAAATATTGTCGATTTAGAATTTTTTTATATACACTCCAGTAGCTTAAACAAAATTTAGTACAGATCTCAAGAAAATTTTGTAGGTTACTGACGTAAACTAACATAGCAAGAGTTTTTTTTACCGCAATGCTCAGTCAATTTAATTTGTCAATAGAGTCTGAAGTGTCCCACACTGGTGACAAAATTAAGTATAGTATACATTGCTCGTGCTTTTATTTTGTTCTTTAGATTTTCTAAAGAACTACTTAAAAAAATTCTTTTAACCGTAACCGAGATATGCCAAACAATGCTAAACGTGCCAGAAATCTTTTTTTTTGTGGAGGCCCCGATTCTTTATTAGCGCCACCACTGATATTAGCTGCTATTGTTTTTCTAATCCCAATCATTGACTTTTAGAAACTGGAGAAGGCATCTTATCTATATGGAACTGTTGTAGTCAATTAAAAAAATATGCTTTAGCTTTTTGTAAGCTGTACCTTCAGTTTTGCTTGGATAAAAAAGTTGGTGTATTCGACAGAAACCAGTCCATTTTTATTACAAAACTGGCTAATAAGAATTGAATGTCTATAGCTCTATCCATGTCAAAGGTCTAATCTAAAACCAAGCAATACAATAGCTGATTAGTTTAGAAAGAGATCTTTAAAATTACTGAATAATATGAAAGCTATGTTGAAAACTTTTGATGAGAAAGTTATAACATGTTAAACTATAAAGCTTACTTTAAGCTTACTTTAGTTTCAAATTGAGCTTGTATTAAAAAGTGTCACTTATACAACTGAAAACATGCTATGTCTATGTGTGTGTGTAGGGTGACAGCGGAGGACCCCTGATGGTAGAGCGAGAAGATGGTCGGTGGGTTCTGGCCGGCACCGTATCACACGGTATCAAGTGTGCGGCACCCTACCTACCTGGTGTCTACATGCGCACAACCTATTACAAACCATGGCTACAAACCATCACCGGGGTCCACTGACGCCCGCTTTCCTGACATTGTGATATGTACTTTACTTCCAAAGACTGTTAATCGTGTATAAATCGACTGTGTCCATATTGTATAGAATTTTATGAGTACGCACTATGTGTCTTAGTTAATGCTTGATGTTCTTTTGTGAAAACTCTTCCTTTCACTGTTAACTGTTTTATTCAAATGCTAAAAGCTTTATGAATCTGCACATGAGAAAAATTTTTTCTGTGTAATGAAAATTACATGGAATTTGTGATGCAATTGTATATAGTTAAAAGCTTCAGCAGGAATGTAAGGGATAAGCGATGTATGATTAGCAACTGGCAAGTTTATGGTGAATTTAAATAGGAATAATTTGCTGAAGATTTTACTGATATTAAGTTCCCAATTTATAAATTCTTAATTCAATGTTACATTAGACACAACACAAATTGATACAACACAGATTTATAAATAAATACACTCAATTATTGTTTCATTATTGTGGATTCACTAAATCAGCTGATAGATTTGGAATTAGAAACAGCTGTTGCTATCCTTTAAGCCCTTCCTATTATCAATCAATCAATCATTGAGATGGGGACGTAAATATAAATATACTTTTTTTACCCCCTAATTTCTTTTGCTAATTTGGTTCTTATTTTGTTATTTTGCCATTTTGTTGTGCTTAATCAAAATAAATTATACTTGGAGATATTTTTTTTACATGAGTGTGTATTGATTATAACTGCAAATTTTCAAGGTTGTGGCGAGTATGGTAACTTTGATAACAAGTGTAATTTTCAAATCCCCTTGAAATTATTTTACCCCTATTGAAAACATTGATAAGAAGTCAACCTTGATAACAAGTCTTATTTTGTAATCCCCATGGTTCTACTGTATATTAATTAAACAATAGGGACCATGTCAGGGGACCTTCTATACATAAAAGATGTTACATAGCAATCAATGTTGACCAATCACAGTAAGTCAATAGGTCATCAGGCACAATTGGAGACTTAGAGAATCCAAATAGCAAGTTATTTTGTCTCGAGGTAAGCATTAAACTGAATAATATCTAAGTATCCTCATACACTTTTTAAAAGTAAAAAAAAAAAAAAATGCTAAGTGATTGTTAACTAAATTTGAGTAAAAACTAGAGAAATGGTAGCAATTTTAAACATAGTTAAAGAATTAAACATGAATGAATAACTTACGTTGTAAAGGCAATGTCATTATTTTGGTTCTGTGAATTGAGATATATAGTAAAAGTTATTCAAACTCTATTTTATTTCAGCCAAGCAGATGGATATACATAATTCCACTCATATTCCCAGTTGTTAATTGTCAATCGCTTAAACCTTTTATGGCTGAAGCATTTTAAACAAAATTTAATATAATTGCTTTACCCTTTAAAATAATTATAGTATTTGCTTTAAATTGAGTAGGCCTATAAAATTCTTATATTTATTCCAAAAATAAATAACTGTGAATTCATACAGATGTTTCAAAAAGGGCTTTATCTTTGACAAATAAACCGTCCTTTTTAATATGCTGAAATGCTTCGAATGTAATGTTACAAATATGACGAATATGTTGACTCATAATATATATATATCTATTCTGTGAATTAATTTTGATACCATACCCTATTTGTTATATAAGCAGAAAGTAATTACAAAGCCATTTGGTAGCAGCTCCTTTTCCTGAAAGAACCTTGGGTATATCCATTGGTAATCTTTTGTCCCATGCAGAAAAAACACCTTTTTGAGAAAAGATATTTTCAAATTAGTGTTGGGTCTATTAGGTCATAATCACAAAGCTGTTTCTTCAGCGAGTGTGCACTTTTTTAGTTTATCAAGGATACAAAATATGGGGTCATACTAGCTTAGTATAAGATCTGCCATGTGATGCCATTTTGCGGTGAATTTTGTTAAAACTATCTCCAACAACCCACAGGTTGACTAACAAAACCCATATTTATATTTGTTCAAAAAGAAAAAGCTCACCTTTTAAACAAAATTAGGTACCAAAAAAGCATTTCTGTGTAATGAATAAATCAACTATTAGTTATTTGTCAAAGTTATGAAGTTCATTTTGAAACATTTGGTTATGCTTCCATTTTATAAGCTGCATGAAAGACATTAAAAAGTGTATTTACAATATTTTGTTGAAGGTTAAATGTCTTCCTGTTTTTCCATTGAAAATGAACTGAGAGCACTAGTGTTTTAGGAAAGTTTTGTACAAATGTAAAAAGTTAAAAGGCTTTTCAATGACAGATTCTGGATGTAACCATAGCCTATGAGCAACTAGTTACCAACGGTAAACATTAATAGTTTCGTCTTACAACACAAATCTATCTTCTTCTATATGCTCTTGAATAGCTTTCAACTTTTCCCTGCAACTCTTCCTTGTATTGAGCACTGAGGATTATGTCTGCTAAGAAGTGGTTGTAATATTTTATCATTTTTTGTGAATGGACATGAATATTCTTGTTATGTTACATTATATGAAATTTTAAGTTATAGTAAACAATAATCTTGATAACAATTTCGTAAAGTTACCAACAGGTTGATAATGAATCATAAAATTTCAAGACAGTGGATTTACTGGCATGTAATTTTAGTTCAAATGAATTTAAACTGTTTGTATATTTATAAGAAATTCAAAGATATGTTGAAATATGAAACTGTATCCAGGTCTAATGTGATCTTCCGTCGTAGTTATAAAGGTCAATAAACTTAAGTAAAAACATGTAAAAAATCCTAAACTGGGCCAACATGTGCACTAAAACAATCCACCAAAAATGTATTTAATGGTGTTGTACAAATGTTAGTTAAGGAACTTATATAATATTTATTTATTGTAATTTATTTTCACATTTAATGTAAGTATTTATTGTTTAAAAGCTTTATTATTGTTGTAAAAATGTCTGTACAATATACTTGTTTGTTTTTTTTTTTACCTTCAGCAAGCTTAAAATAATTCTAATCGTATTGGGCATAAAATGTAAACTTTTGCAAAAGATTATAGAAAATTATATTTTGGGTTGATTTTACAAATAAAACACTTTGGATCATTTACGTCTTAAGACAAGGAGGCAAAATAAAAACTAGTGTATTTAATGAAATGATTTAACGGTAGGTCCAGAGTGCACGCCGATTCAGATTTTCGGCGGCAGGAATGGCACATGCATTCAAATGGAAGTGTCCATAGTAGCCGCCGATTTCCGAGCCGGCGCGCAGGCACCTGCTTACCAAAATGAATTCATCATTCTGGTTTCAGATTCTGATTCAGATTTTGCTTGTACGCATACTATTTCATTAAAAAATCTTTGTTTGTATAGTAAAATATTTAATTTTGTCATCCTTATTTTTAGGGTTACCACTAAACACTCTCCAGGAAAATTGTTTTGTTTGTGTAGGTAACAAACAAAAGTTTCTTACAATACCAAATGTCCAAATTTAATAATAAGTTTCGGTGGTTTTGGGCTCCATTCAACGCAATATAGAAAGAAGCTCTATCAATTCTAGCTATGGGTGAAGATATATATATATATATAATATCATGAACACCATTTTTCACTGGCTGTAACTTCACAACAGTTTCAGACGTTATAATTTTACACCTTTATTCCTCATCAGACAATTTCATAACGACTGACTTGCTTCTTTGCTAACCGAATCAGTACCGGTGGCGTATTTTCTGCTTCCACTGTGGCCACCAACAAAATATCTGACTCAGATTAACCACGCGCCGAAAATCTGAATCTGAATCTGCGTGCACTCTGGACGTACCGTAACATTGACGAATGTAATGAAATATGTACTTATAAAAATGAGCGCTTTAAAGTCAGTTTCAGCCATATTTTGATAGTATTAGTTTTAAGGATCAATTCAGAAGATTAATCTCAAATTTATATTTTTTTGGAGCAGTGAGTCAATGATTATAACTCACTTAACCTCTTTCACAATTGAGGTAAAAGTATAATATGCAAAACCTTTTCTACGACCAATCATCAAACAACAATTTTGAAATATAAATAAGCCATTAGCTTTTTAAAAACCTACGTTTATTTTAGACTCAATATTTCCACCGTCCAATACTGTTTGATAGATAACTATGACAGTTCTCCGAGTAAATGAAAAATTATTATGTTTTACAATTTCACAGATTGGTATCTCTTTGAAAACATTGCATTCAGTACCAACAGTTCAAAATGTAAGTATAAAATTGCTAAGGCTTAAAAAATTAATTAATTGAATAAAACTCAATATCTATAATTTATAATTATTTTTACGCTATTTATTCAAGGCTAAATCTTGGAATAACGTTTTGTCTCCTTTGCTAACTACCACCATTTAAAATGAAAATTTTTGGGCACGGTTAAAAATAAATCAGGTTCAAAGTTCAAACAACAAATAAATACTTTTATTTGAATAAATGAACAATCAATATCCAACAACTCTTCTCTCTTTTAACATTTGTAATTTAATATTCATATTATTTATAAATTATTAACTTTAGATTTATTTCTTCAATGTTTGGTTAGTTAGCTAACTAATAAATACTAAATAATCAAATCACAATTTTACATTTTTTTTTGCCCAAGAACAAACACACATTCAGAAAATGTTTATACATTTGGAGAAAAAGACTACTACAAAAATCTAACACATTTAGGTGAATAACAATTATTGCCTTGAATGTATCTGTCAAATTAATAAATACAAATAGTAACGTAATGTCAAATATCACAGAATATATTTATGTTATACTACGTTACAAGAACATATTAAATACGTTAGTGCAGAGTATAACCTACAGTGTTTATGTAATTTCTTGAATTAAAGTACTTAAAGTAGATTCATGAAAAGATTAAGTTATATCAACACTTATTGTTATTTAAAGCTGTTGAACAACACACGTAGAACTTTAACCTGTTCTTAGATAGTAAAAGTATACAAATACTTTGTTGGAATCTTTATAACATTTTATCAAGTGTCCAGGAAGGATATAATGTTTACCTATAGCTCAACATAGTAATCATACATGGTAATGTAATAGCTGAAACACATTATATTTTCATTTTAAGCTCTCAGGTACCTTGTTTTAAGATGAACAATTATATATATATATTGTATGAATAACATTGGCATCAAGTACAGGAACCCGTATCAACTGATAAACCTATATACATTTAACCTGCTCTGAGATAAATATGAAGGTCACTTTAATGTATCATTTTAAAGCATAGGTCTTCTACTATTCTTACATTTAGTTTTAACAGCCACAGAGTAGTAAGGTGCAGAGGAAACATTAAATGGTACGCTTAAGTGGTGTCTAGCACTAGCCGCTGGTGTCTAGGGCTAAGTCCAACACCACCCCTATTCCTCATGTACTACAACACTAATGGTGGATGAAGACCTTGCATCCTGTGCAATAGTAATTTTCACACAGTGCAGGGTATTCCGTGCTCGTAACAAGTATATTTTTGGCACAACATACTAGGAGCTAAAAGCGCACTGTCATCCTATGCATGTTTCCTCTGTATCTTACTTTTCTGTACTATCACAAATTTGTCTGTAACAAGCATTCATTTAACACCATACTCAAACAAACACTGTACAAGTGCACAAGAATGTATACTGAATTGCCGTGTAAGGCTAAATGGTTATGTTACTTTTTGTTCATTTATGGACAATCCACTCACACTACTGTAGGCCAAGAGTTTTATGAAGCATAAGTTATGTGAATTCTTTTATAATTATTTTAAGCTGATAAACACATAAATAGTTCAGTACACCTGTTAAAATCACTTTAACACTTAAATAAGACTAGTTGATGGGTTCAGTTTATGCCCATTCCATATTCTACACTCACTTAGACATAGAGTGGTACCCTATGAGTTATTCAAAGAGGAGATTAACTATTGAAACAAAAACTCTTTGAAACCAATATAACATTGATTAAAATCTCTGAGGAAACTAACAATAGATAAACAAATAAGTAAACAGCACCGTAATTATGTTACATTTTTATACTACATCTTAAGGCAAATGTGAAATCACAGATACTTAAAATAATACGAATACACTATCAAGGTATCATAAGGCACATGACACATCAACAAAAATAAATCATCAAAAACATTTATCAATCTACTTAACTAAGCACCGTAAGAATTCATATTTCAGATGTAAAGTGTTGAGAACCACAAACATTTTTTAAACATACTTGTATGCAAAGCGTAACTATATTTTAGGGTTTTTTGGGTCACGAAAATCACCCAAAAGTTATATAACATTTTGAGCAAAATATAATTTAAACAGTTGATACTGTGTATTATGTGGTTGAGTCAAACATACACTCAACAATAATTGGTTTTGGTATTTGAAATTTAAGTTATTTAAAATATGCCAACTAGAAGATATACGTATATGGTAAAAATCTGTTTTTAAATTTTGTTATACCAAATCTTTGAGCGAACAAGAGAAAACTGTTTTCTTTGTGTGATTCTTTTACACATACATACAAATACATTTATATAAATATTATATATTCATGCTTAGTTCTCAGTCTTAGATTAAGTACATTAAAAAACTAAAATACTGTTAAGTAAAATACAGTTCTTGGTTTAAAACAACCACAACCCTACATCACTAGCAAAAATTTATTTTATGTATAATTTAAAATTTCCTTTACAAAGTTAGTCAAGTCTATAAAAACCAACATGCATGGGATAGCGATATTGCTTTTTGCCAATTAAAACCTGATTTGTTTGGCCAGTTGTACAGAATTAAGGTTGATTGAAACAAGAAATAGTACGAGGTGGTTTTTTAATCAAGGGTACAACCCCCTACCCCCGTATGCCCCCGTATGTTGTGTGTATAGTTCACATGTATGCTGCAGCAAGGCTCCTCACCGCTTACTGACTTTATTTGTGAACAGAATGGCGCCATTTGCATCTCTGTAGCTGATGTGTCCACTTTGCTGTGTGTCTAGAACATTTTTAAAATTATTGAATCTCCCGCTGCATGCCAGTTAAGGTTGGTGATATTTTGTTTACTGCAAGCAACATATTGGTTGCAGACATTCATCGCCAAGTTTATAGCCCTAATGCAATGAGTGGTAAAGTGCAGAAAGATGTTAGGGGTTTAGGAAAATGTCCATTTTGGAAGGAATTGTGTTTTTGATGGGTACCCAGACTTATCACATAAGATCATAAAGGAAAAGGGTTTTCACAGCCATTGGTACACTCCCTAACCCATTTCTGAACTTTACTCTCACTCATTGCATTAGGACCATAACTTTTAGATATCTGGCGATTAATGTCGGCATCGGATATGTTTCTTGTGGTAAAAAACTTTATCACTTACTTAATCTCGCATGTAGCGGGAGATTCAATATTTTAAAAAACTTTCTAAACCCACAGCAAAGCGTACACGTCAGCTACGGAGCTGTAAATGGTTCCATTCTGTTCACCAATGATGAGAAAATGGTGAGCCACCTTGTTGCAGTGTACATGCGAAATACGGAGCTATACGCAAAAACGACTCTCCTATTCAGTTGAACCTCTATCAACCCGTGGTCCTGCAGGTGACGTTTACAGAGGTTTTACTGTAAAGTTATAATTAACATAACACACACTAATTCACTAAATACACACAAAACACCAGTCACGTTGTTCAAGAACTTACAGCATCAGACACTGTTGGGAACATAGTCTCCTCTGGATATTGAAGAAAGAATTCGGCCCTCCTCAGCTGTTCATATACGTGACCTGAAACAACACGTTTATTTGAGAACACAATCAAGTTTCCAGTCTGCATGGGTAAATGTAATACTTAAAATAATTGGAATATCTAAAAGAGCTCTTAGCTGGTTTTCTTCCTATTTTACAAATAGATCTCAATTTGTGGAAATTGACCATTTGACAAATCATAATAGAATCATCAAATCATCATCAACTTATCAACCAATTAAATTTGGGATCCCACAAGGTTAAATTTTGGGGCCTTTGCTTTTTTTGTGTTACCTTAAGGGCATGGAAGATAATTTAACCTACAAGCAAAATTCTATATTATGTCTTTACGCTGATGATTCTAATTTTATTGAATCATCTAACTCTCCAGAAGAAACTGAAAATTTTACATATGTAGAAATAGAGAATATTGGAAACTATTTATACAATCATAACTTATTATTAAATTCACAAAAAACAAAATTTATAAATTTCAGAACAGCTCAGAACAAAATTACAAAAGAGCCAACAATAACTTACAACTCAAATAACATTCAAAAGGAAAATCTGATCAACTTTCTGGGTTTAACACTAGATGAAAATTTGAATTGGAATAAACACACACAGAAAGTTTTTACCAAAACTAACTCCGGAATTTATGCATTGTCAAATAGGTCCTTTTATTGTAATTTGAAAACCGTAAAAAGTATATATTTTGCTCACATCCACGCTCATCTTTAATTCGGTTTAGCATTATATGGGTCAACAAAAAAATTTAATATGGATAGCATTCTGAAGCGGCAAAAAGAGGCTATCAGAATTATGTTTAAGCTTAAGCGAGATAATTTGGCAAAAGAACATTTTAAGAAATTACAAATTTTTACAGTTTATGGGCAATATATTTATGAAACAATTCTTATTGCCAAAAAAAATGAATCTGAGCAAGTAATAAATTCAGTACATTCTTATAATTTCAGGAGGAGAAGAGGGTTTGTCCAGCCTCACAAATTAAAATTTTTTGGGAAAAACCCTCATACGCTGGTAACGAGTTTCTAAAATTTTTCCCTGAATTGATCAAAAAAGAAACAAACTTATCTAAATTCAAGAAAATTCTAAAAGATTATTTAATCAATTTAGCATTATATTCTTTTTAGGAGTTTTCCACCTCACATCCATAGAAATAGTATTTTTATTTTAAGTATTCTGACACTATTCACTGTACCACCAATGTACATGATTTATGATGAATAAAGATGTTTGAATATGAATATGAATATGTACGTGTATATTGTAAACTTCACTAAGAACATTTGAAAACTGTAAAAATTAATTAAAATTAAGTAAACTGTGATGTTAATGAATTTACTTACTTGAGCAGCTTGCGAGAATGAGGGTTATGTTCTTTAGTTGAAGATCTGTCTTCAATGCTAAAAAGGCCATTGTTGATGCTGGATCAATAAATGTTACAGAGGACATATCGATGACAAGTTTTGTAATCTGAAAAAATACAAGTTTTAAAGTATGCTACATGAATAGAGGGGCTGTAATTTCTTAAACGCTACATTGATTGGGTGCAAGACAACCTTAAAATAGGATCAACAAACACTGTTAATGAATGCACAATTATTGGTGATCATTCCAAATTTCCTGGTTTCAGATAAAATTCACGTACAATAACTTACAGACTTTTTCCCGGTCACCAAAATGTGCGTACATAATTCCCAGATTTCGGATAGAAACCCTGGTTAGTATTTCAGAGCATTATTAATTAGCCCTGTACCGTATTTTAAATTCTCTCGCTGAGGTACCAAGGCTCCTCCTACTTGAGTACTTTGTGGATTAGGCAGCAGGTCAGCTTCCTGCATTTGTCACCAATTTGGATACGCTTTGCGGCATCTCGTAAGGACACCCGGTCAAAGCGATTAGGTCCATAAGTGAACCTTATGGCAGAATTGCCATATCCTCCTTATATCAGGAAACACTGGCTTGGAGGACCAAGGACCGCTCGAGATCCGTTTTGGGATGTTCTGGCAGTGGAGTTTTAAATCTGCTAAAACCTTTTGTTCTAGCACGTTGAACTGCAAAAGTGACGTGGTCAGAAAAAGAGAGGTCTTTGTCAAGAACAACACCAAGCATGGGATTTAAATTTAATTTGATTTGGGATCCAATCAGTCCATTAGAATAAACGAATCAAACTTTAGGTTAAACACACCATCAAGATTAAAACAACGTTGAGATCACACATAGAATAATAACCTATTAGATCTGTTTAATATAATTTTTTTGGAAAATGATTTTACACTTATCCTTGGCTCAGTCTACCATAACTAAACATTCCACAGCCAAGGCACCCAATGAATATGGGGAGTTTGAATTCCGATGCTGCCTCAAATAATGTTTTGTATTGTACCCGCTTACTCCTTCCCTTCATTGATACAGTTCACAAATAAAGGCCTTAATGATGGATAGGTAAACTAGTGAATTGTTATCTAACTTCTCTATTACTGCTCTATACTGAATAGTAAATACTCACTGGACTCTCAGGTGCTGTAGCGGCAATACTTTTCTTCAGCATCTTGTCAATTTTTCTCCTCACATTTGACTTGTTAGCAAAGTGAAGGCCGCCACAAATTCGGATAATCAGTGTATTTGGAATTGGGATTACCTGAAAATCCCTTTTTGTTAAAGTAATTTGCACATATGTTAACTAGTATCTAAACAATATCAATATGTTATCAGGTGAAAGTAAAAGTGTAGGGAACCCTCATTCAAACTTAATAGCCTGGCCTACATCCAAATAATAACGGAGCGATGAGTCTAAAATAAAATACCCCCGCCGCAGCAAACCTGCCGACTGAGCGAATTTTCAATTGTCTGAAATAATTTTTAATTAAATATATTTAAAAGACATTAGGTTTAATGAGTACCTAGGTTTGCTGAGACAAGGAAACTTATAAAGTGTATTTTTTAGTAAAATATTAATAGCTTAGTATAAAATAAATAAATGTGCAAAGTTTGATCAAAATATATCCATAAACAAGCAAACTACAACATTTTACAATATTCACCATAAGAATAACATGGGAATTTTAAATTTACAATTTTTGTATTTTCTCCGTTAATACCGTTTCTCGCTTAAACTTGCTCTTTGAAAACAGTTAGGGTCAAAGGTGTTTAGAATATAATAAACTACGAGACATGCAATCTAGTTAGAGGTTAGTTCTAAAGCAGTGATTACCTTGCAGGGAATGTTTATCCATAGTGAGTGTGTAGCTCAGTTAGTATCTATAGACAATAGACAATAGACAGTTTCCTTTATTTGTAATTTCATTAAGAAATACAATGGCGTCACGAAAATCGTGAATGTTTAACATTTAGATTGTTTGACAGTTTACATTTTCTTTGTATTGAAAGTTCATAATTGGTCAAAAATCATAATTGGTGTTGCTTTCTTGAGGTTGTTTGGAAGAGAATTGATGATTTTACGGCCAATTTAAGAGGGTTTTCTGGTGTATTGTGTAGTGTGGTGGATCGTTAGGCTGTAGTCGGCTGCTCTTCTGGTGTGGTAAGAGTGAAAACTCTCATTTCTGGGAAGGTTCAGTTTTTTTATATACAGGACAACTCCATGGATGTAGAGTGCTGTCACTGTTAGAAGCTTAAGGGACCTGCAGCTGTCTAAGCGCTCAAGGCCGGAGAGTGGGCCCTGACAGCTTTTTTCTGGAGCACCAGGACTTTGTTGAGGTTTGCCTCTGATGCCCCCCCCCCCCAAAGATATTAAGCCATACCTTACATGTGATTCTATTACAGCATACTATGCTGTCTTAGCCGTTTCCAGACCTCCTATCCATTTCATCATCTTTGTTACATAGACCCCAGATGCAAGTTTCTTGGTCAGGTTGTGTATGTGGTCGTTCCAGGAGAGGTCTTCATCAATTGTCAGGACAAGCAGTTTTGAGTTTTTTTCAACGGTTATTTCAGGAATTTCTTGGATTTCTCCTGGCAGTGGAGTGGATACTTGAAGTGGGAGTGTGATTTGTTAGTATCCCTCCTGGGAGTGGATACCCATATAGAGAGCGTGGCTCAGTTAGTACCTCTACTGGGAGTGGAGTGGATACCTGTAGTAAAGCCGTCCACACATGGAGACTGAGTCAGCCGACTGTCTGCGCACAGTTGGCAGACAGTCGACCGATTGTCTGCCGACAGTCTGTCAACACAGTTTTGGATTCAAGTTTCCGATGTGTTTTGCGTCCACACTAGCTAGCCAGTGTTTCTGTGTTTTTTTGGTATGGCAACCGAGGAGGACGTAATTATCTCCTGTGCGGGCTTCAGAACCATGGGGCTAAGAACCTAGACATAGACAATGATGGACCCATTGGAAAACATTTTCTCGAACAAGGTTCGTACTATGGTCACAATCTTCCATCGAACCTTCAGATTAGGTGAAGGATTTAGGAACTTCACTAGGTTGATTTCTAAAGATTTTGAACTTTTGCTGGGCTTTGTTGGTCCTAAAATTTTAAACTTGAAGAGATGAACAATTCAATAAAATGTCATATCATAATATAAATTATTGAAGAGAAATTCCAAAACTTTCAAGAAACTTAATGATGTTTATCCATAGTGAGTGTGTAGCTCAGTTAGTATCTATAGACAATAGACAATAGACAGTTTCCTTTATTTGTAATTTCATTAAGAAATACAATGGCGTCACGAAAATCGTGAATGTTTAACATTTAGATTGTTTGACAGTTTACATTTTCTTTGTATTGAAAGTTCATAATTGGTCAAAAATCATAATTGGTGTTGCTTTCTTGAGGTTGTTTGGAAGAGAATTGATGATTTTACGGCCAATTTAAGAGGGTTTTCTGGTGTATTGTGTAGTGTGGTGGATCGTTAGGCTGTAGTCGGCTGCTCTTCTGGTGTGGTAAGAGTGAAAACTCTCATTTCTCATAATTCATAATTGGTGTTGCTTTCTTGAGGTTGTTTGGAAGAGAATTGATGATTTTACGGCCAATTTAAGAGGGTTTTCTGGTGTATTGTGTAGTGTGGTGGATCGTTAGGCTGTAGTCGGCTGCTCTTCTGGTGTGGTAAGAGTGAAAACTCTCATTTCTGGGAAGGTTCAGTTTTTTTATATACAGGACAACTCCATGGATGTAGAGTGCTGTCACTGTTAGAAGCTTAAGGGACCTGCAGCTGTCTAAGCGCTCAAGGCCGGAGAGTGGGCCACCTCCGACCTACCACCTGGACCATAGACCTACATTTATTTTTTTAAGTTAGAATTTCAATTTGGTGATAACTATGCAGGACCATTCACAGGATAATGACCATCAACAGCCAACCAATATCATGCAATATACAGTGTGCAGTGCAGTAAGATTGCAGTGATACAGTGTGATTGAAAATCCCGGAACTGTGTAATATATATTATCTCTCTTTTGATACCGTCCAAAAATCGTCATATTACCGCTTTGTAGTCCAACTAAATGGGCTGATTGTTGAATACCTTCGGCTTGTATCCAGTCTCTTGTCTCCAGACACGTCCACACATGCAGACTTGAGACAAAAGTTTTGTCTCTTGTCTCCGTGTTTCCCATTCGAACGGGAAACAGAAAACACTGTATTTTGTCTCCAGAAACACCAAAATTTGACTGTCAACAGTTGGCAGACAGTCGACGGACAATTTCAATTCGATTCGATTCAATTCGATTCGTTTTATCGTAAGAGCCAGAAACCCTCCGATTACAAACCCGGTTGGTACCTATAATTAAACACACCCGGGCCCCATGATGTAGGCCGAAGCAAATGTACCAACCTTTGGCACATCATGGGAGGATGACTTAAGGTCATCAGGCTCACCGGCTGCCGAAGCAACCCCTCGGAGAGAGGGTTTCCCCTCAATCCTAACCAGGGATACCGGCTACTTGTTTAAGCGTCACTCCACCTAGATTTCGTACCAGGTGGATTCTAGCCTAGAATCCACCTGGTACGAAACCCTGAAGAATCGCAATGGAGCGCCCTGACGCATTTAGTGCAAGCAACACTCGGGACCTATCCAATCCCTGACAGGCCAAGACCCGCCATCAAAGCCAGGAGGAAGGGGACCATCAGCAAGCTGATGGGGGGAACCGCAACCCTAGCTCCTTTCCCTAGGAGTGGAAAGGATACTTGTAGTGAGAGTGTGATTCAGTTAGTATATTTCTGGAAGTAGATACCAAAAATGAGAGTGGTGCAGTAAGTATCTTTCCTAAGAGTGGATGATCGTAGTGAGATCACAACTCAGTTAGTATATTTCAGGGAGTATATGAGAGTAATGAGATTATGGCTCAGTTGTTATTTGTCAACCAGTAGAACTTATTTTTGGGCATATGTCTGTGAGTTTACGTTCTCTTATTTGTTGTTGTATTTAAAGCGAGATGCAAATTTGAGTTTTGTTACTGACTTTGTTTAATCTAAGTTTGGGTTACTTAATTCAGTAAATATCTATGGATGAATAAATGAATAATTACCTTATTATATCTATCACTTTCAAGAAACAAGTCTGTATTTGGTAGTTTGCCAAGCTTGTTGACATAGGGGGATTGGCTCATCATTATTATCACAACAAGAGACACGATGATTCCAAGTACCAGCCCAACATCAACATCAATCAAGATAACGGCGAAGAAGGTGATCAACCAAATAGCTCCATCCCTTCGGGAACGTCGCCACGCTGGTGGGAAATCTTTCACCTGCTTCAGCATACCTTTCAGTGCGAATAATATAATTCCTGCGAGAACACACTGCAACAAACGTACAACCTTGATATAGAGATTACAACCACCTGGACTATAGACCTACATTTATTTTTTTAAGTTAGAATTTCAATTTGGTGATAACTATGCAGGACCATTCACAGGATAATGACCATCAACAGCCAACCAATATCATGCAATATACAGTGTGATTGAAAATCCCGGAACTGTGTAATATATATTATCTAAATATATAAAAGGCAAAGCCCTCACTGACACACTCACTCACTCACTCACTCACTCATCACTAATTCTCCCACTTCCCATTTACCTAGGAGGCTGAAATTTGGTACACCGATTCTTTAGGCATTAAATAGAAAAACTAAGTTGTTTTTATTCTGATCGGACTCTCGGGCTCCGCCCCAGTGGCTCTGGAGTTTCCCATACTACTATAAAGGAATGAAACTTGGTAATTGAATTATAGCTATAAATGTCTACTCTTTCAAGCTATTATTACTTTTTTGTCCCTTAAGGGGGGCCCATGAGGAGTCAGACAAAATTCTTAAATAGCAGCATAGGTTGAGTTTGGTATCAGATTAAAGGTCTACGTTAGTAAAACACAATGCCACAAACCCGAAGTCAAACGGACAATCGAGTCAAAAACGACAGCTGCTCAAACATTCCTTGAATTTGCAACGCTTATTATACTGTGGGGTGCCAACTAGAAGTCAGAGGAAAATCATAAACGTAAGAATAGGTCGATATGCACATCACAATAAAGGTCTTTATTAGTAGAATACAATGCCGCAAATTTTAGCTCAAAATAACAACTGGGTAAAAAACGGCAGCCGTTCAAAGATTCAAAATGGCAGATTCAAGAAATATTTGAACGGCTGCCATTTTTGACTTGGTTATCCGTTTGAGTTCGGGTTTACGCCAATGTGTTTTACTAAATAAGACCTTTAATTTGATACCAAAGTTGACCTATGCTGCTATTTGAAAATTCTGTCTTACTCCTTGTGGGACCCCTTAGAAGGTAAAAATGTAATAATAGCTTGAAAGAGTAGACATTTATGTTTATTTTTGATATACTAAGTTTTATTACTTTTTATCTATAATAGTATAAAATATATTACACCGTTCCGGGACTTTTCAATCACACTGTATACATAATAGTTGTACTAATTTTAGCACTAAGAGGTGCGAAAGATGTAGTCAAAATGTTATCATAGGATAAACAATAACACAAAATATAGCCTACAAGACACAATTTCAGGTACTAGCATTTAAATCGCTATTAATTGGTCACATTTTCATAGATATATTACTATTGGAAATTCTTTAAGTAAAAAGAAATGTCAACTCTAACTGAAATCAATCCGATCTTAATGATCCGAAATTTGCCGGTTTGACACATTTGGTAATCCGACAAGCTTTCAATGATCATAATTCAGATATAGCTTGGTTATTGAACCTCTTGCTAGGCAGAAAAATGTTAACTGTACAGTGGAGCATTTTGATGCTGTGTCGGCTGGTGCTATCCTTATACAAGATAGTGAAGAACGTGGTGATTAATAACATGAACACGATTGACGATGATTGTAAAGTAAAAAAAAGTCAGAAAGGGTTGTCATAGAACCTTTAGTAAAGAAGAAGCAAAAAACACTTGTGTTTATTTATTTATTTGCTACCAACAGTCCAAACAAAACAATTTACAATTTTGACATTAAAAATTCATTATCAAGATGACTTTATTAAAGTCATCTTGATAATGAATTGTTAATGTAAAAAAAAAAACATGTTTAGCTTGACCCTTAGTTAAATTAACTAAGGGTCAAGCTAAACATGTTAATAATAGGCTATTCCTTTAAAATATTGTAAATATCATAACATAATTACATTATACAGGGTGTTTTTAAAAGAATGCCGGGATTTTAAGTGTATATTTCTCCGGTACTATTCAAGGTAACTAAACGTTTTATACGTCAAAATAAAGCTAAAATAACCAAGTTTTGTGTGCCATGTAGCAAGGCAGGAAACATTGACCTTGATGCGCAAACCATATGCGTGGTGGTAGGCCGCTATTGCGACTCACACGCCCCGCCTCCCGCCAGTAGCCGGTACGATGTTTACGGCGCAACAAAAGGCGCAGTGTGTTCTGTGGTTCGCAGAGTTTAAATCGATTGTAAGTGTGCAGCGTCAGTTTCGAATAAAGTATCCAGGGGAAAAGTCACCGGACGATAAAGCAATTCGTCGATGGTTTAACCAGTTTCGTGAGACAGGAAGTGTTTTGAAAGGACATTCACCAGGCCGGCCAAAAACAAGTGATGACAAAGTTGAATCAATCCGACAGTCATGCTTTAGAAGCCCAAAAAACCTCACTTGCTCGACGAAGTCTACAGTTAAACGTGCCTAAATCGACACTACACACCGTAATTCGTAAGAGATTGAGACTTTGTGCCTACAAAATTCAATTGAGACATCACATAAAACCAGCCGATCGCCCTAAGCGTACAGACTTTGCTAGCTTTATGCTCAATGAGATCGATAACAATCCAAATTTTATTAAAGAGTGCTGTTCTCAGACGAAGCTTCATTTCACATAAGTGGCGTTGTTAATCGTCATAATTGTCGCAATCGGGGTTTGAAACAACCTAACATTGTACAAGAACATGTGCGCGATTCGCCAAAAGTAAACGTTTGGTGTGGATTAATGTATGACCAAGTGATAGGGTCTTTCTTTTTTGCCGAAAAAACAATCAACGGCATTGTTTATTTAGATATGCTAGAACATTTTTTGTTTCCTCAAATAGACGATATTGAAGAACGAGCTGGTGTACGAGTCATTTTTATGCAAGATGGTGCCCCGCCTCATTACCGTAATGAAGTGTGCGATACACTTAACAACAAGTTTACAAATGGTTGGATAGGAAGGGGCACCTATTGCCTGGCCTCCAAGAAGTCCCGATTTGACCCCTTTGGACTTTTTCTTGTCGGGCTACATAAAGAACATTGTTTACGCTGAGAAAATTTGTGATTTGGCGCATCTGCGTGGACGAATTTCGGAAGCGATCGCCACTGTGACACCAGAGATGCTACACAATACCTGGCAAGAAATTGAATATCGCTTCGATGTCTGCAGAGCAACTAATGGAGCTCACATTGAAACATATTAAGGTATGACAAAAAACTTTGATCTTTCCTCTTCAATTTAACGTTTGAATCGTATAATTATCTCTAATAGTCCCCAAGCAACGGCCGTTCAAAATCCTGGCATTCTTTTAAAAACACCCTGTATTAAATATATTTATAAAATAGTGATCTCCTTCTGATCATGGTGCTGCATTTAGCATTATACCCTTGGTTGTCTGAAATTTATGTTAATCCCATGTATGTAGGTCCCATATGTGTAAGATTATTGATCGACCTATTGAATTTGTACCTATATGAAAGACTCATTTGAGTCGTTTTTCAAATTGGATTAATTTATGTCCCTGTTTTCAAATACAGTCATAAATTGAGCTAAAGATGTTTTATATTTTTTTAATGACTTACGTGAGGAAGTGTCTCAAAGGAAGGTCCAATGAAAATCAGAACCAGGGCGATACAAGCACAGGAGACTAAACTGGCGACCTGAGTTTTGCCCCCGACTCCATGTTGTATGAGACTTCGAGACAGCGAGGCAGCGAATGGAAGGCACGAAAAGAATGATCCTACGATGTTACCCACTCCCTGTAATACCACAGAGCTTAGAATTTATTATCAGTCTATTCTGGATTAAAAAAGATAATGAAAAATAATAAAACCTTTGGAACTAGTGTTTTAGAACTAAAAACTAGTTAGTTTATTAGTTTGAAGTACAGTAGACTCCTTCTTATCCGGACTCCTCAGAAACGTGGACAGTCCCGATAACAGATTTTCCGGTTAAAACTACGTTCTCTAAAACTCGTTAAATAAAGAACGTCTAATCCATACTGTATGATGATTATTACGTTAAAAAAATAGTAAAA
This sequence comes from Macrosteles quadrilineatus, assembly GCF_028750875.1. Taxonomy (NCBI): domain Eukaryota; kingdom Metazoa; phylum Arthropoda; class Insecta; order Hemiptera; family Cicadellidae; genus Macrosteles; species Macrosteles quadrilineatus. The sequence goes on from NW_026542600.1 coordinate 53,987,056, forward strand.
CTAGACACTTTTGTATAATCAATGTAAACACAAAACACCAGATGAAATGTGATCACAGGTAGAGCCCTCCTCCTTAGTCACCGCTCGTTCGATGGGTTCCCAGAGTGTACTTCCATGTGTAACCTATGGTGTTGTTGTTTTTGTTTGCTATATATTTTTATAAATATGTTAAGTAAGAGTTTTTACTGATTTGCACAATTTTATTGATTATACATGGTTTTGATACCTTTTTGTATTATTATATAAAACTAAAATGTTTGTCTAATGTTTCCATACCCGGCAAAAAACTTCTTGTGCCGCCGATTGTTTTTTTTAAATTTAAAGACAACCATTAAGGTATAAGTTTCCTTTTATTTCAAAGTCTGCAGTACTGTAAACTGTCATCTTATATGTCTATCAGAAAGCAGCCAACAGATTAGATTACTTAGTGAGCGGATCATTGCATCGTCTACAAAATAAACAATAATTCTTAAAATAATGCTCTGATCTAAAACCAAGCAATACAACTTTTCAATTTAACAGAGGTTGCTAATACTCACCTAAAACAAAAGATTGTGCAATAGTATGTTATATTAATTTATATATTGCCGAGTGATCCAGCTCTTGTAGTTAGACTACCATGGTTTCAAAGACTTTATGCCTTCATTGTCAAATCTACATGAACAATAAGTGTCATTAATCCTCTTCAACTTGGACATTATGAAGATAAGTCGTACAAAACACGCAACAAAAACAAACGAAAATATAAAAAAGATAGCGTGGCCACAATTAAAAAACAAGTCGAACAACTCCTGCGTGTAGCCAGCGTAAGTACGGAAGTAAACATGTCCTGCGTTGTTACCCAATGTCATGACCATCCGCCGGCTAAACACAAGCGTTGTTAGACTTGTTTTTTAATCAGCTGCTCTTTTATTTGGATTGTTATCACTTCCTATGATATATTACAATGTTTATGCTGAAATAGATAACAGTGGAAGGGGAGCAACTGCGTCACAACGCAGGACACGTCACCCAGTGTCATAACTGTACTTACGCCGGCTACACGTACGCGTTGTCCCCATTGTTTTTTAATTGTGACCACGCTACCTTTTAAGTGTTTTGAAGGTTTTTGTGTCTTTGTGTTACGAGTTTTGTATGACGGATCTACATACCGTCTAGGTTGAAGAGGATTAATGACGCTTAATTTTCACGTAGACTTGACAATGAAGACATAAAGCCTTTGAAATCATGGTAGTCTAACTACAAGGACAGGATCACGTGGCGATACAAATTTTACCGATACTATTGCAATAATCATAGTGATATAGAGGGTAAGCTGCAACAAAATTTCACTTTAATTTGAGGTGAAGGATGATATAATAGAAGTTTATGATAAAATAATCATCTAAAATTTAACAGCTGTATTAGAGGTTAAATATAAAACTTCATAATCTTACAGAGGCAATCAATTCTTGGTTGGCGTCCACTTTGTAATGTTCTTTCTTGGCAAATAAGGTAGCCATCGAAATGTTAATGGAAAAGGCAACGATGGCAATCACCAACCCGTCGATGCCCACATCTAGGATTAACCGGACGGGTGGCATTGCAGGCGTTGGTAACCTGAAAAACAAAACGCATAACATTACGACAAATCATCAATAAGAATTTGACATCTATGAAATAAAATAACTTTACAGCGACAGGGTTGGTATTTTTTTATTTGATTGATACAATTTGAAATAGTGTACTACGTGACTCACTATTGATAAAACTCTATGAAAATCTCTTGTTTCCATTGAAATAAGCAATAAGTACCTACAAAAGAAATTTGCCTGTATAATCCATAATACATGTGTGTAACTTTTTTTACAGTAGATTTAGAGACCCAAAACTCTTAAGTATTCTTGGCCTGCTACGAAGCACAGGCAAAACAACTAGTATTTAATCAAAAATCCAACAAAGCAAATTGAAATTCTGTTAGTCTGCAGGTTTACTGCAGTGGGGATATTATTTATATAAAATGAAGGGTTGAGATTTACCCAGTAGGAATCAGTCCAATGGTGGATAAATTGTAAGTGTCTTGGAGGTTGAAGTAGTATGACACGAAGGTTCCTATCATGATCACTATCAACTCCATTGGCACCACATTTCTCAGAAAGGGATGAAGTTTAGGCTGTAAGAAAACAATTTGATGTTATAGACATACCAAGAACAAAACAACCTGCGCAGAAACGAAAAGATCACGTGGTTCGCGCCGGTAGGTGTGGCGTACCATTCAAACCTGCGCGGCTCGAAACGGCCCAGGGTTCTTTTGTTTCTGGTATTACTATAGTGTTAATAGTATATTTTATTACAAGGGCTTGTGGTGATTCTTTTCTACACAAGTTTAACTTGAACAGAAAATGAGCAAGGGTCGAAAAGACACTTTTGGCTTGTGTGTTAAACAATATATTTTGTTATACTGCTAACTTTACTTGTTGTCATTAAGCTACCAAATAAAAAAAAAAACAAATATTTTTTAGTCTGTTGTTACCTTTAGGAAAAAGTTAAATGCAACTGTTATTACTTCACAAAATTTAAGCGTACCTAAATTGCTGAAAGTTTTGTAATTTTAATTTATATAATCTTTTATCACTTGTCAATCAAAAATATAAGATGAAAGATCTCACATCAATGACACAGTTGAAAACTGAATCTAGATGGGCGTAGTGAAACTGCCCCGACGTTTTGGGTACTTTTGAAACGATGAAACTGCCCCGCTCATTAAAAAGGATTAGCAAGGGTCACCTCGCAAGACTATAAATGCTGAAATTGCCTCGAGCACCCGGCCAGGTAGTCGCTACAGGACTGGGGATAAAAGGGAATTATTTTTGTCCCTGTGTCCTGTCAGTGACAGCAGTCTTCTAACTGCCGTCGACTGCTTTTCCTGCCAAGCCACAATTGTTTCTGTACCAATACCTAACCCAACATAACCTAAACTAACCTCACCTAACCTAACCTAACCCAACCTAACCTTTAAAAAGCTATAAATTTCTGATATTGGTGGTAGTTATTAGAAGACTGCAGTCACTGACAGCACGCAGGGACAACAACGATTTACTTTTCCCCAGACCCGTAGCGTGTACCTGGCGCGGGCGCTCGGGGAAATTTCAGCATTTCTGGTATGGCGAGGTGACCCTTCATGATGCTCTGTTAATGAGCGGGGAAGTTTCATCATTTAAAACTTACCTCCAAATCAACTTAACTCCATATCGGGGCAGTTTCATCGTCCCCATCTAGATTGAGGTACAAAAGAAATGAAGATTAATAGGCCTACATTTAAGAAACGTTTACGAATACATTTTTTAAAATGTTCACACGAGTTCATTATTTTTAAATAGTGACTGAAAGATAGAGTTAAATATTTTTTTACAATATTGTTTTTCTTCTTTACTTTCATTACATTTTTACATTTTCGTAATAGTTGTAGTACTGTAGGCCTACATCCTGATTCCATTCATTGTACATGACTTATGACTCATGAGGAGAGTATGGTTTGATTTGATTTGATAAAGTAATTTTCAAGAATGGATATAATGGTGGTATTTGTATTTTAATGATACATTGTGATCTTAAAGATAAGAAGATTCACTTACCTTTATGAATTGGAAGTATGTGATTAGCATCGCTATCACACTGAATGTCATGACGACAGCTAAGGGGTTAGTTTTGTCAATATTTTCGAACAAGTCCATGCATGTCTGAAAAACAAAGAGCAAAATGATAGGAAATCTTCCCTTCTTATATTGCTATGGTAGGTGTTGATTTTAGATCTTGCAATCAGAACAGTCAATGTTTATCATAGTGTAGAAATTTTGGAATATATCATTAAAATTGAATTTGAAAATCTCAGTATTGATTTTTTTTTTTGTGGTTGGCGGTGCACACCTCTTTTAACCTTGCATTTGCCCGTCCACATATACTACAGATCTGTGCGTGGAACGTATCCAGCAAAGCAAGGGGTGAGCCGGTACGGTACAAAGGTGGACTGTTCTGATAAAATGTTTTCGGCAGTGACCAGGATCCGAACCCATCCTGGGGATCGCTGCCTTGGGCCCAAAGTCCGTGACACTACCAACTGGCCGACTCACCACTTTAAAAGTACTATAGATATAAAACTGCTCAGTTTATTTTAAAGTTTTGTTGACTAGACTGTAAATAAACAGAAACTAAAGTTCAAATGCCACTTTATTTTATTCAACCAACATTTTTAATATCTATTGATTTTTGGGAAACTAAATTTGATGATCCTTAAAGTCTATATTGTAGAAATTTCTACTGAAAGTTACAATATATGGTGTGCTGGTGATAATTTCATTTTTCACTCAATTCCTTTTCAATCTAATACTTGTATATAATTTTTTTTTATTTATAAAAAGAGCTTGATGGCCTCTTTTACCTTGCATTTGCCCGTCCACATTAGCCACAGAGGCATGGAACGTATCCAGCAAAGCAAGGGGTGAGCCATTACAGTATAAGGGTGAACTGTACTGGTAAAATTAGTGGCAGGTACCAGGATCGGAACCCACAACATCGCCTGTGTTTGAGTGACACAAACACCTTACCTATTTAAGAACACAGGCAACAACAAAAAAGGTAATCTAATATAATTCAATTGATTGAACCTGTGATAGCAAATAAAAAACATATGTTCGTTTTTTGTTTATAAATTTCAAATGTTAAGAATATTCAAAAATGTTTAATAACAGATTGTTGTCACGTCAATTGTTGCCATCATATTATTAATTCAATTGACCTTTATTTCCTTAACTTTATGAAACCATTTGGTGGTTATAAAACTATCAAACCAAGACCACTTTTAAAAGATTATGGTCAGCTCATTTCCTTACTTATTTCAAAGGGGGCTGTTTTTAGCTTTATAACCTTCTTCTCCAGATCAGGGTGTTTCAAATGTGGTGTGCAATAGCTACACTTCATCTATCGTTCATTAGATTTTACACTTTCAGAGTGACTTTTTTAGTGCTTCCAAACCAACTTGCTTGTCCTAAGAATACATTAATTATCAAATGATTACTCAGAAATGTATTTACTTTTTTAAATTCATTATGCACCTAATATTTTTGATCATGGTTTAATTATTTCACCAATTTCACCATTTGCTCTTGTTATTCCATTTCGCTCATATTTCACATACCTCCATTTTTTCTTCTTTCTATTTTATCAAATAAGGTTTTGTTTTGGTGCGACTACAGTCAACACACAGGCTTACCCATGCCGGCTTATTCCATAAAACTATGTTCAATTTATTGACATATATGTTATAAAAGGTTAATTGAATTTATTATTGAATTAATTTAGCATTCATGTTTTTTGTTTTCTACATTTAGTTTTGTACATTGTTGTCAATCATTTTGTTGGAATAAACATATAACCTCAGCTCGGAAATCTCAGCTCGGGCTTCAGTAGCTATGTTTCATCATTGGACAGCGCTGCGAGAAGCGCTTGCAGACGTTTCCAAGATTACTGTTTTAGAATTAACAAATAATGATAGCTACGCACTCTAAACGGCTTATAGTAGTACAAAGACCAATCTATAGTTCTGCGTTTTTCAAATGTTCAAAAAACGTTTTTTTTAATAAGTTAAGGCTAGTTGAAAAGACCCTTTTTTCTTGTACTACAACTCAAGTTTATAAGGTGTGTATTTTAAATAATTGAAATATAGAAACAAAGAACTATAGAAAATTTCATCCTTTTTAATATGAGACCTTAACTTTGATTCTACCTTCAATTTAGCAGGTGAAAACAGAAATCTTGCAAACCCTTGCATTCGATTGCGCGTCAGGGGTAAAGCGCGCCCTTAATTCATTCATGTGTACAAAACTACAATTTTAGGAATGAACCAAAACTAACTTACATAAATAAGCTTCAGATGGCCGGACCGTCGGGGCAGCTTGATCCCAAACACGTGCTTTATCTGGGAACAAAACACCAAGACAGCTGCTCCCGTGGTGAACCCGCTGACCAACGTATCGGACATGAGCACACTCAATGATCCGAGTCTAAAAATTCCGAGTACTACCTGGCAAAACAAAGTATAAGACTAGAGTATATTTTTAACTACTAAGAGTAAATCTTTTTAATGAACTAAATGTTGATAATGTTAAATTTGGTAGTAAATGGTAAACACGGATCAGAAAATTGGATTTTAAGTAAACAAAAAAGATATAGTTTTTGAACAAAATATTGAGAAAATTGTACTTTTGACTTTTGAGGATGGACAATGGAGATTAAAGCATAATTGGGAACTGAGAGAATTATTTAAAGATTCAGATATTGTCACTTAGATAAGGAGTAGAAGGATAAGGTGGACAGGACATATGATCAGAAAAGAAGACAACTCTTTACCAAATAAAGTACTGGAGAACAACCCAGAAGGAAGAAGACCCCTTGGTAGACCGAAACTGAGATGGTACCAAGGTGCTTTACAGTTTTGAGGAATTTTTCAGTTTTTAAGTTAATTTAAATTATTATTGGTTTATATAAAAATATTTATCAGTTTTCTTTCTTGTCATTATATATGATGTATAGTTCTGACTGCCATTCATGTATACTCTTGTATATTTTTTGATAAAGTATCTTTGAATTGAATTTAATTATGTAAGTAATATTAAATTTATTGTTTGCAAGTCCATTTTTGACACTGCAAATTTTTACTTGGTACTGTATGAATAAAGATATCAGACTAAAAAACTATGCGGTAGTAAAATTTGTGAGGATTAATTGATTTAATGACACATTCCTAATAGTAAAAACATGTTAGTTTACCTGCCATATGCCTACAACCAAACAAACAATGGTAGCCACCTCCAATGGTGTGTAGCTTTGTTCTGATAAGTCGGTAGCTACTGGGTGATCAGGTGACGTAGAGTACTTCATCACTGGCTTACCAGCCATCATACATACAATCGCAAATGTCCCTACGCAAAAACATACAAAATAGAACGATGAGCCAAATGGCAAAACGAGATTTCTAGAACTATGATTGGAGGGAAAGAATACGGGTGCGCCACAAGCCTGAGACGCATCACGATGTGATAGGACGTCCTTGGGAAGGTCTCTGTATGAATCACGGTCTAAAATAATTTAAAGTAGCGGTGCTGGATGGTCAAATAAATTTTGGTTGTTTCTAATCATTTAAGCTTGTATCTCAAAGGGATACACTTGCAACACCTTAAAAAAAAGGGGGAAACGTGCTATAAAAGATACACCATTTGGGTGCAGCACTTGTAGTGTGTTGTTTGGGTTCAGTGTGATGAGGGGTGTGAGTTGGAAGAAGGTCAGACAGTAACAAGGTCCCCCAACAATCTCTGGGAATTATTTTATTTTACAAGGCCCACTTCAATTTTTGATTAACATCAAGCTTCCACTGCTATCCTATTAAAGCTATCTTATTGTTGACTGAATTCATTTAGGCCTACATTTAATTCTTCAAACCTAGGGGTAAATAACACTACATTTTATTATTTTAATAATTATAGTGTTATATACTGTATGTAGCCTACCTTTAAAATTTTATTTTCAGGTAGTTCAAAATTAACCATATTACTCATTACAAAAGAGATTGAAAACAAGACTTTTTTGTGTGCCACCATCACATCCTAGGATTTAGGCTCTAGCCCAGTGCCATTTTGCACATTACTTCAAGCTAAATCTATAGGGTTTACGCCATTTTCACTTAGGCTACGGCCACACTTGGAGACTTGGTCACCACAACATAGAATAAAAGTATGTTAAGTTAAAATTACGTGATTGGGGGGATTTGAACCTGGGATCTCAGGGACCAAAGTCTTGCGATCTACCACTAGACCAGCTTGTTCTTCCTGCATTTAATTTTCACTAAACATTATTATCAATAATTACCCATGGAAACATGCCGCGACGATCCCAGAAAGAAGTAAGCCAGGACAGGGAAAAATGCCATGTACAGGCCCACAATGGGCGGTACACCAGCAAGGCTAGAATAGGCCATCCCTAGAAAAAAGTCACAATAGAAAACTATTTAATTGTACTGTTGACAAAATATCTAACTGATATACGGTATATATTTATATTTAAGGCAAAAATGTTGTTCAGAATGCATTTACAATTCTCTCCTAATAACCTCTTACACTTAGGGACTGGGAGGGTGTGAAATACCAAAAACATCACATCACCAAAAATAATGATAAATTCAATATATAAATTACGTTCAACTCGTGAAGCCTTATTATGTACTCCTTCACTGTTTTAAGATCAAATTAATCAGTTTGTTCCATTTTGGTATCTAAAGCAATCTGGCTGTTAGGTGTGTATTCAGGGCAATTAAAAATGTTACAATAACCATACCTTGCAAAAAGTAACATAAGTTAAACAGTAGGACCACAATAACTCAAACCTTGATATCATGGTAGCTCAAAATGGTAAAAGTACCTTTATTTTTTTAATATTAATCTTGATGAAGTTGAAGTTGAATTTCACCGTTTTGCAATCTATAATACTGAACCTCTTATTACTAGAAGTTGTATCCCACACAGTGTAGGTCAGCTGTGAGTCGAGACTCGGCAAGAGAGATGCTTGCATCATATTATATCCTGTTCGGTGTTTTAATAGTAGGCCTACATGTATTTAATGTTCGTTTTTTGTATGTGTTCGATTTTAAACTCTGACGTGACCACATGTGTCGAGAGTCCGAATAATCTTGTTGTCTGAGTGATGATTTTATCTAAGACTTAATAACTGGGTGACTAAAAACTGTTTGAGTGCAGTAGTCCGAGATAAATTCTACATTACAAGTAAGTACAAAACAAACCTTGCGGGATGTGCATAACAGCCACAGTAAATCCTGAAATAACATCAGATACAAAATCTTCTTTCACATTGTATTTTGGCAGCCAGTTTAACACAGGAAACATGTAAGTGAAACAACTCCAGATAGTCAAGTTGCTGGATCTTCTTAGATTCGATATTAAACCTGAAAACAAAAATAATTTTTAACAAACTCTCCAAAGGGAAGACCTAGGTGTAAGACCAGTGTACAGTGTGTGTGTGTGTGTGAGAGAGAGAGAGAGAGAGAGAGAGAGAGAGAGAGGAGAGAGAGAGAGAGAGAGAGAGAGAGAGAGAGAGAGAGAGAGAGAGAGAGAGAGTGCCAACACACACATAGAGCGACAAGATTAATCAAAGCTTAAGATGCTCACATGACATTGATACCTAAACAATTTTGATTAAACTAGGAAAACAGTTTTGGAAGATCCTATTAGACACTGAAAAGGTAATTCTTCTATAGTAAATATTTTTTCAGCAGCTACCTGGCACTTTTAGCACTCCTTCCCTTCATTCAGACCCTTCCTGGTCCTATTTAATAAACCATTTCATAATTTCCAAATCCCCCAAAATATTATGGCTATTTCAATGTTTTTTAATAGTCCCATAAGAGTGAAAACCAAATAGAAAAGTACATAAAGTAAGAATACGACGTTGGTCTCCAATTCAAAATAGCTCCAATGGCTGTGATGGAAGCTCGTCGGAGAGTTTAATTTATGAACAACTCTCGCATGTGTTAAAGAAAAAATCCTACCTGGTGGTTTCTTGATTGCGTATTCACAGTGTTGATTGAACGCTGGTTGGTTGCAGGGACGAATCAAAGGCTCGTCCTTAGTACCATTGACCAATGGAGCGCTGTCCATTTTTACAACACTGAAACATAGTAAATTTGCTCAGTTAAAATGAGAGATATAATTATAAATATCAATCAATTGTCAAACAAACACAAAAAAACAGTAAGTATACCCACTCGCGCCAATAAAGGATGGGTGAAATTAATATTCCACAAAATTATATATGCAGCTCAGAAAAATCCTTCCTATAAACTTACACTCAAACTGTCTACTAGGGCTTCTACGTTAGACAGGTTAATTGTCTATGAATTACACACTAAAATTATCATCAATACTGACGGATTTGAACCATGTAGAGTTATTAGCGTTGTCTCTTAAAACATGGAACATCTTACGGTCCCTTGGTTCAGACCTATGTGGGTAAAATAACTTCTATATAGTCATAGTATAGGTAATATATGAGTACACTTACTTTGTATTATAAATATTTTGAAATCATCTTGAACAAAGTAAGGCTGGAATGTGAATCCAAACACTGATAAAATTGAAAATATTTTAAATAAACTAGATAATAAATTCACACAACCAATCCGATGGTACCTTCCTCACTGATAAATATTTTTCTCCAAAATTAACTAGGGAACATGTATTTAATTTATTGAACTTATGTGGAACAAATATTTGCTGCAGCTTATGCTGTTGATTATAACAATATAACTGTTTAGAAATTAAATTCAAAAATTATTTTACAAAAGTCATTTTAAAACAATTTTTGGAATTGTCATTCATGTAACAAATTTAGTTTTTGTTAGTAAAATTCTAACATCCAGTAATCTTAGCAAAAACAAAAAATTACAATGATTACTTAATTAATTTACTCAAATTTACTACACAAAACACAGAGTTTAAAAAATACTATACAGAACATAGAGAAAGAACACTTGAAATTGAACAAAGCATCTGTGATACACAATCAGAGAAACTAACACATGTCATGCTGACATTTCATATCAATCCATTGCTGATTGGGAAGCCTTAGTGATCAAACCAATTACAATGACACTCACAGCTGATGATATAGTAGAATCAGCTGTGTTTTAGAAAAATGTTCTTTTTCCTACAGTCACCCGACAAAGTTGGCTTCCCTGTACTGTTTATAGTACAGAAAGCTGCTAATTGCTGCATATTTATACTTTGCCGTACGGTTTATACTTTGCCGCACGGTTTATACTTTGCCGCACATCAGGATTCCAACCAAACAACACAAAACAGCGTGGTTTTATTATGCACGTAATCCGTGTACGCTTGGAAATAGGTTGGCAACACTTAAAGATAATAATACTATGAACAGCTGATTGACTATTATAACTACGATTTAACCTGTCATTTCGTGTTTATAGTTTTGGTATTTCTGAACTTTCTGGACTTTTCTTTTAATCGTTTTTAAAACATTCCTACGGTCTTAATAAACAAGAAAATACCTTTAAAGCATTTTTTTTAGGCGCGGAAACCACTTCAAATTACAAAAACATACTGAACTATATTCTCAAAAGACGGAGCACATTTCTTGCCGAGGAAAAATAGCGGAGTGATACGGACCACGGGTACTACTTTCTCCAGGGCACCATTTGTGTAATTGTGTTGCTAGCTGAACCTAAAAACGTGTTGTATAGTGTTTGAAAGACTAATTATTTATGTTTTATAGTGACTGTAGGAAAAATATAATGTGTAACACGAGTGAAAAAGGCCTTTGCTGCACTCGAGATCATTCCGCACTCGCCTGCGGCTCGTGCGTAAACATTGCTCTCGTGTGCAGCAAAGTGCCACTTTCACCACTAGTTACACAAATAACTATTTCAAATCCAATTAGTTTTATAATCATAGCAAAATTCCTTGGGTAAAATAAAGAAAACTCATTTTTTCTATAGAGGTTAATTTATCAACACCTTCAATAGTAATCAGTTTAACACATTTAATTGATCGTAATTTGAAAATGAATTAAGTTATTGAATCAGCATATGCAATTTTCATGGTAAATTTCAAAATCACACATAACCTTTACCTGTATGTACGCATTGGAGCATTGGCCTCTTATCAAATGGAGTATGGTTAGAAAATATCAACAACACTTATCTTTTCACAATCATCAGTGGGAAAAAATATAACAATGCAAGTTGTTACGATGACAACAATCGCATAAGAGGCAGTAAAAAAAATGTCTTGTGCCATTATATTGAAAAAATGTTAGTCACAATGGCCTACTCATTAAATCAATTTTTTTGTCAGGATTTGTTTAGCTACTAAACTCAGCTTATTGCTATGATATAGTAATTATTCACACATGTTAAGAATTTTAAAAAATCTGCTTGCTAAGTTGGAATTGAATATTAAAAGTATAATTATCAGTAAAAAATTAATGTAGCATCCTTGGCATTTGATTAAACATTTATAATTAAGTACATACCTTTTAAATACTACAGAAAACAATCTTTGTCTATGGTATAAACAGATTTTCTGTAAAAAGTGAAAATTGTAACAAAAAAAAATAATAATTTGTCTGTGTTTATACTTTAACAAAATTAGTTGAAAATTGATATCTTTGCACCTGTTTTATGCTCTCAGTGAAATGAAATTATATTCTTAATATTTTACCATACCAGGGCTGTTTTACTCAACAATCGTTTATACATTATCAACTATCCCACAGTTCTCAGTTCATTCTTAATTTGTATGTATGACTTTCCATCAATTATTAACAACACAAACTACCTAATAGTCCTAATCTAGATTGGTAAATTTGTACCCGCGGCTCGTCCTGTGGATAGCTGTCAACTTGCTAATCTTCATCAATTCACTTATAGAGAGAGTAGGCCTATACATTCTTACAATACAAGAGGCAAATCCAATCTAGGTATCCCTGCCCAACCAATACTTTGGCCAAAACAGATAACTGCCATAAAATAAATTTGCATTCGGGTTTTTTTTTAATAGGCTTGGCATTAAAACTGGTTACAATAGGTTTAAGTCCAAAATATTTGAGTGGCTCATCAACAATCCATATTATAATATAACAGTTATTTAATGTCTAATGTTAACATTGGTTTTTAATTTTTAGAACCCACTATTTTTCTCGTTTTAGTTTTTATTTCTGTTGACTATATCTATTCCTTTTAAAAAGGTCAGTGACAATAAAGCTCTTGATTCTTGTTGGTATGTACCTACTAAAATAAAAACATAAATTTGTCATACAAAATTTTAACACTTACGTGAACAATGCCAGTCATGCAGAAATTGCACGTAAATATAACAGTGTTGTATGTCAGAATTTATGTTTTCATTTTATTACCAACAACATGTTGTGCAAAATTATAAGAAGAAGTAAATAGCTAATGCCAGTCATGCTGAAATTGCATATAAATATTAAAGTGTTCTTTGACAAAATTCTTGTTTTTACTAAGTGCATAAATGTACAGAGAAAATCTTTTTGGCTTAAAATGTAGGCCACAACTTTAGCTTGGGACCCTTCAAACGGTTCAGAGATAATATATCATGGTCTGACTAAAAGATATTATCCAAAAAATGAAATGATACCCAATTGTGATAACCTAGAGTGATAATGAAACAATCAAAGTGAATAACGGCTCAATTATTTCACCATTTTGTCAGAATGAATGGCAAAATTGATTGTGAGTCTAGTGAGTTATTGACATTCAATTTCGTGATACTACATTGAGTAGGTTATTGAAGGACTTGCAAAAGTGCAAAATTGTGTACGAGTCCTACTACTTGTCAAAATATTTAGAAGATATTCCAATCAAGGAATTAGTTTAGCTATCAGCCCAGGACACTAAATTACTATGTTGTTGTGAGATGTTCATTAATATATTACCAAACAATTTACTAAATTTAGCGAATTTCTCTATAGGGACGTAGCTATAACCGTAGGTGACACAGTAAGACCAGAGATTGAAGACCTAGGCCCGGGACCAATTTACTTTTGCATTTTGATGTCCCAGTGGCTAAAAACACAATTCCTTCAAATTTGTTATATATATATAACCTGTATTATGTGGGTGTGGGGTTATGTGGGTGAACGTGATAACTCGAGTAATTTTGGTCCGATTTTCATGAAATTTGGGTTGAAGATGTAGGTCGGGATAAACTTGAAATAAATTCACAAACCAGCATGATTGGACCATGGGAACTGGCATTTATGGGGCAAAAACAGGCATTAAGGTTTACAATGCTCTCCCGGAAAGTGTTTGGTCATTGCGTAAGTCCAAATTTACCAAAATTGTAAAAGATTGGCTCGAAACGAATCCTTTTTATGAATCTGTTGAATTTTATGATGCTCTGAATGCTGGCCATTGTTTTGATTTATAATTTTATTTATGTAGGCCTACTCAGGTATGTGGCACAATTTCGTTTTCTGTTGCTTTATTTGCCATAAATGCATGGTTTGCTGCTTTGTTTGCTGTGTGAGATTAAACAATTTCAGCATGGTTTGTAATGAACATTTCATTTATTTATATAAATTGGTTTGATTTATTTTTAGCATAGTTTTGACGTTACGTATTGTATTTATTACTGAATGGTATAATAAATCTCTTGAATCTCTCTCGAATCAGACATCAACTTCAACCAAAATGAGAGGCTTAGAAGCAACACTTTACATAAAATATTTTTACCCATCGTAACGTATGCAGCTTGAAACTGATCTAGGGGTCTGTGAGGGCCGCAATCCCCCCAATCGGGGTAATTTATTTGAAAAAAAAAAATAAAAAACTAAGAAGTAGGCCTAACTGAGGTATGCCTAGGTTGGAATTTTACTCTAGGATTTGCCTTCAGATTGCCCCAAAATGCATGTTTACAATTACTGAAGGCCTATTTTGTTCAAAAATATCTCCGGGGGTGATTCCACACCCATCGCACATGAAATTATTACTTGAATTCCCGCTGTTGTATGCCACACGCGTGTTTTTTCACGCAGTAAAATGTAGCTTATTCTCACGCCGGTTGAAGTCCAGGAACGGCAAAATGCAGTGGGAACCCGCAGTTGAATGACGAATTCATGTTATTATGTTCTATATCTTCCTTATGGCCGAAATAGTAATCTTGTTTCTCACTAGTCACCAAGAAATATGAATGGTATATTAATTTCGATACGAAAACAACACTTAAATTATTTTATTTTGTTAACCTTTCATTTACCTAATTATTTTAATTTAGTATAAAAAATAAATCTATTTATGACATATTTAAAATCAATTTATAAGAAGATTTTCATCGAATCGTTGAATTTTCTACTACATAAATGCCTCTTTACATTTTTTAGTCCAACTAAATTCCTTTCCTAAGTAACAAATTATTAAGTGGTCCAGTAAGGTTGACCTATGTTTAAAATAAAACGTGTAGGCCTACTGTGTAATTGGCTACACCCAAAAATAGTTTACGCTCTTCTGGAAAAGATTTGATACATTTATTTTTATTTAAACTTGCTATGACGACTTGAGAAAAGCTGCGTGTTGCTCCCGCCCGTGTGGCCAGGGACAGAGCGTGAAAACAAGCTTCAAAAATGCACCCCAGTCCATTCTTCTGCGGGCCCGCGGCGGGTTATTAAGCAGACGCGCCGCATCTGGGTGAAAAAACGCCCGTGTGGCCGTAGCCTAGGCTTATTGTCTCATGTTGTTACCATCACCAATTTTCAATATGTTTATGAAGTAAGCTCTACAAATTTATGGTTTGGCAAAACTTTGATATCTGGCTTACCTTAGTTTTAAAGTTAACAATCAATATCGAAAGTTTAGGTTTTGGTAAGTTTTGGTTTGGTTATCAATTGGATCGATAATCCGATGGAGTCATATTTAGAAGTTTTGCATTCGGTTTTAAGAAGTGTTTGGTTTGAAGCAAATCCTATACAAGTGTAGTGTTGGTCAGAATAAGAAATGGATTGGCGCTGGATCCAGCCTGGCCTGGTTACTACTACTTAAGTAGGTTAGTTAAGTAAGCATAGAACTCAGCTAACCTGTGTACTATTCTATAGGCCTATACATACCTGACTATGGTAGGGCCTACTTATAAATTGGATAAAGGAAGCAGTCTCTATTCTTCTAAACCACAATCGCTGATAAAATTTCCTGAAGTAATCACACTGCTAATCGCTAATGACTCGATCCTGAGGGTTTTACGAGAGGACAAATGTGAGAGAATAACTTATGTAGTAGGCCAACAAGTGACATTGCTAAGATAAATTAGCCTCCCTTTAAACTGTAAATTAAGGTAGCCTATTAAAACAGCTATTCAACAAAATAAGCATAAGCATCTAAAACAGCCTATATTATTAGAAATAGGATATTCAAAAAAATGATTTGCTAAAAGAAAGTCGTAGGCCTAGGACAAGGAATTTGATACTACACCTAGGCTAGGCCTACTCTGATATAAGATTAGCCTTTAAAAATCTGAGTAGATTTTCCATTGTGAGTTGAGACCTAGGTTAAACTTTTATGAGGATTTTATACAGAAAATAAAAATAGTTTTAGGTTATAATACATACCAATACAAACGTAAGTACTTTCCAACGAAATCTGAGGTAAGGAAATGTAACGCGAATGGCTGTTGAAACTATAATTTTGTATTAACCGAATTACAGGGTGAGCAGGAATTTTAATTTTGGAGGCTTTCCAGCCACAGCTATCAGCTAGCAGCAGAGAGAAAACCAATAAGCTTTTTTCTCATTTGGTTTCCATGACGTCAGCTTTAGTTTTTGATCATGCAACTGCAGAGGTTATTTCTTCGTCTAAATATTATCATTCGTATAAGTGTTTAATCAATCATAATAGAAAATGTTTCTCTTTTGGTGGTAGGTGGTAGGCTACCTATTATAATTGATTACAAATCCTCCGAGACAGGATGAGTATAACCAATGCCATTATGAGGTAAGCCAATATGTTGGTAAAATTATGGGATAGAGTACTTTATTGGAAATTTTTCAATAAGGTAGGTATGACCATAGATGGTTATTCAGTGGTATGACTCTTTGCTACCTCAGAGAGTTTAAATGAATTCTTCAACTGCATCCGCGCAAAGTGGTAATTTGACATTTCAATTTGGGTTGGTAACAACTTCGTTTCTGTTAGTTTTGTGATTAATTTTAGTTAAGACATATAATATATTAGCTCATGGTTTTTAAAGAATACCTTGATCCTAACAAAAAGTTTATAGTAACATAGTAAGTATAATAGTGTAATTTGATAATTGACGATGTTTGTTTTGAATTTGCATTCATTACCAATTAAGTTAATAGTGAAAACAAATATTTCATCACTAAAGTCTAAAGTAACTAATTTCGATAACAGCTGATATGCAAGAAAGTAGTTGTTTCACTTGTTTCCTAAGCTCTAATTTAGAGCGAGGGAAAAACTATCAGCTGATTTTCACTCGCTCTAAATTTACTTTCCCTTGCTCTTGATTAGTTCTCCATTTATCCAATATGTGCGCTAGGGTTTGTTAGGTTTATTTTAATGATTTAAATCAGCTGTTTTCATTGTTGCACAATCTAAATGTACAGAAACTAACAGACATTAGTTTGTTTTGCTGTGTTTTTAGCATAGTGCGTGTTTGAAATTGCTCAAAGTATGTCTAACATTACTGAGGATTTGAAGAAAACAGCTTCAGACTAATCACCTTCCACCAGAGAAGTCACGGGAAAGATAAGAAGAGGAATACATAAAGTTAAGAAACTGGTACAAACTACAATTTGTTACGTAAATCGTCGTAAGACCATTTTAAAAGAGATGCTCGTCCAATATCAATATTTTAAGACTAACATGATAACAAAACCCGTATTATTTTAAGCATCCATTTACGTAGCCTATGAATTTATGTGCAAAATATGATTTATTGACTTTACGACTGTGGTTTATAGTCAGTAACATCACTGTATACGGTTAAAACATCTGTAACGGTTTGTTAATGTAATCGAAATTAAATGGAACAAGAATAGTAGGCTAATAGAGATGGTTTCCTTCGCCTGACCTTGAGGAATGGTATTGTAAATTACAGCTAATCATAATTATGCCATGCACGGAACAGTAATAATAATACAATTTAACAAAAATTTAATTACGGTGCAAATTAATTTTGTATTCAAGCATCAGGCTAAGAAACAAGTCAACATGATGAAGTTTGTCTCAGTATTCGAACTAGGGGAAAACATTGTGGCGAGTAGGATTGTTTTTATGATTAATTTTATTTTGTGGGCGTCGTTAAAAAAGTACTTGGTTATAAATTTTGAAAAAAAACAACAAAATAACAGTGAGACGATTTAGAAAGGCGATTGAGTGATACCCGATAGAACTGCGTTGGTCAGAAATCAGGTTTGATTTTAAATCTTCCATTTTACCAGAAAATGTAAAGTATGAGGCTTACATACATACGAATCCTCGAGCATGTAAAATTACAACAGACTAACAACAGTTTACTTGAACTATACACAAACATAACAACATGACAATGACAAACTGTTATATACTGTATCAGTTACACCGCTGCGGTTACACCCGTTTCCCTGATAAGGCTTTAACTATAAGCCGTTGATTCCTGTAAACTATAAAATAAATAGTTATGTCAGAGCCTTTGAAATCGAACATTCGTTCCTCATTAGAAACAATTAATTTAAAGATTAGTCTACGGTATAGGTACAATTGTTTTGTTCGTAGATTTTTTCATGAGTGTAGTTCTTGTGAATCATTTGAATTTTACAATATTACCATATAAGCACCATTCAATTATTTTAATAGGGGATGAGCCGATCAACTAAATACATGGAACAGTTTTAATCAATTTTGACTCCAAACAGACCACTATCAGACCTAGTGTCCCAGAACGTTTATTTCACCGTCTAATAGTTGTCTGTCGGATGTAATTCAGATTAGGGTTTCAAATTAAATGAGTAAAATATATAATTGAGCTTCAAAATAACTCAATGATACAGTATTAATTTTTTCATTTATATCACAGCGATTTCATTGGATATTATTTATTTTACCTCGTGTTTCTGTTGTAGTAAAATTACCGACAATCACATAGGCATAACAGTCTAGTCTCATCATTAACATTATCATCTGAATAATTAACTTTAACAAATGTATAAGGTTTTGACAAGCGTTTGTAACAGTAAAACGAGGTCATAGTTTGGTCAAACACCGCTAGAGACGCCAGTAGCGTTGAGCTCGCAATAGTTTACCTAATAACTGCTAAATGTCTGTAGTATTGAGGCTCGCGTCGCAAAAGTATTAACTTCCCAACCAATCCATCGTCGACTCTTGCAGTGATTTTAAATGTCGGATACAATAACCCACCTGAACGCCATTCTATATTCATCTACTTGCAGTATCCAAAGTGAAACATTATTTGAGAAGCCGAGAGTTGGTCTTTAATCTGAGACCGATGATTGGCTTGTAATCATTAATCATTAGTACCTTAGTAATTAATTCAGTAAATTGTGTTAATTTAGTAATAGATTAGTAATTTGCTAGAGACGTTAAAAACTCAACATAGACCTACACATTATGTTCAATTTCCACGATATTAAAATATAGCCTAAAATATGTAATAAAATAAATTATATAATTAAATTTCATCGTGCTCAAGTATTGGTGCTACATTTGTGCCTAAATAAACACACATTACTACTACGGACACTACGGACACAACCAAAAAAATACCTAATTAAATACCTGCATTTAAAATTAGTAATATTACAGTATTGTCATTTGTAAATAGAGCCATTGTATGATACTTGATGTTGTAATAGTTCATCTAATATTGTATACTCTATTAGCCAGCATTTGACGTCGGATTTCTCTACCTTCTACCACAGACAATGGAATAAACCATTTAATTGACTAGACGCATCATACTAATGAACTCCACCAATAAATATACTCTTAGACATATAGTGTTAACATAAAAACGGAAAAACGGATAGTAATAACTGCTAATAAACACTTTGAATACTCTAAGATATGGGGTTCGGCCTTTAAGGGTTTGCGAGACAAAAAATGTCATAGCCCCCAAATGTGGGGCATTTGTGTCTTTAAAGAGATTAGTACTTATACTGAATCACATTTAGAATAAGTCTAAATAAAACAAACCTTTTAAAATAAAATGATTAATTTGGAAGTCCACAAAACTTTGGTTTTTGGTTTTTGGCTATAAAAAATTCCCTTACTTGTGTTACCTGGAAACCATCGTCATTTTCAATTTTGCCAGTTAAATTAGGTTGTAAAACCAATTTCCCTTCGGTAGACGTTACCTCTACATTCTTAATTTACAAACATTTCCATACCGACGGACAATCTAAAATTATGAAAATATCTGAAATAAAGTTCAACAACAAACTCGTCATAATATTTAACATCTGTTGACCAGCATTGTTGCGAGTTGCTCTATAGTTGCTCTATAGATGTTAGTCATCACATGTCCTATGACAGATCAAGCCAAATCTGTGATTGGTAAAACGCAAATTAACATTATTGCTTCTAGGGCTCGACATCTGTGGTCGGGCCACAGTCCAGAAGCTGAGCAATTCATTTCAGATGATAATCAACAGGGTGGTGTTGCCTCAAGCTGAACTTCAAACCTACATCAATTTGAATTCTCAGAACCCCTGTTAGAATGCCTGCTGCAATTGGATATTGCTTTCACCGTTTTAAGTGACAAAACACGTATCTTCATCTATGGCGCCTGGTTGTCTGCGGTTTAAAAGATTAAAAGAGGAAAATTATCACAGAGGCATGCGTAACTTTAAGAAAATGGCAATTTTTATTTCAATCATGTTTTTGTCTTGAGAATCTTCATGATATTTTAAAATTTGGATGTGAAAGGAGAAATATTATTTCATGATAATACTCTTTTTAACAGAGCCCTAATTATTGTCAAAAAATCCTGAAGGAATTCAAACAAAATATAACATCACAATCATTTTATAAACTGGGTATTCTGTCATATTTATGATAAATATTGCCGTTTGTATTTATAAGAAATAGCTTCATTGCTGATACTTCGAAGGAGACAATAGTGGGTGAAAACTGTCCAATATGTTGTTAAAGAGCTTATTATGATTCTAAAGTACAATTTTTTATTTATTTTTCTTCACGTCAACAAACAAAGTAGTAGTAGTGGATCCTTGGATTAAATAAGATTCAACATTTATCTATTATAATAGCTCAAGTAGTAATTCAGTATTATATAATCCGACACCAATTGAAAATTATGATTTCGTCATTCTATTGCCTGCACGTGTAGAAAAGAAGGTTATGCTATAGCTTGAACGTCTATACAGTAGTTTAAAACACGAATGTTTTAAACTAGTTCCTAGTTTGGATTTCGAACCCATTAGATTGGTCTGTAAATTAATTAATTAATTTTATTAGTTATTTAACCATATAAATTACTTTAAAACTATAATATAGGTTTGCATTATTAGTTTATAAATTATAAAATTACAGGGCATTTACACATTTTACTTAGGAATGTGTTAAAACTATAGAGTATATTAGTTTATAAATAGTTACACTAACTTATACATATCTTTGCACTCTTTAGTTCAAGTTTTTTATACATTATTATTAATCATCTAAGATTATTCCTGCCTAATCAGTATGTTTAGTAGCTCAATAATGTAAAAAAGTGAAAATAATGCATGCAGGTGACGACACATTTAACTCAAAACTCCCTGATTTTCATAAATTGTAGCTCTCAAATTAACCCGGCCACTTTTCGAAAAGCTACGTGTTTTACAAATGGATATCATATAAATATATTACCCAAAATATTGATCATTTGGGTATTATTTAATGTATATAACATATTTTAAAAATATTAACATATAAAACCACTTGTAAATCTAATATTATTTTCGAAGTTCAGCATATTCTTTGCTGAGAGGAGAGGGTTTTCTTTCGAGAAATGAAACCTAACGATAAATACCTCGGGTGTTTGCCTTGAAGTGGTTATCCACGATGACGAGCAGGTGAAGTAAGAAGAAGAACTAAGGAGCCAGCTGTGGACCTAGGTCACCGTGGACAACCGGCACCAACGAACACTCGGAGTTACAGGCCTCGAGTGTCTACCAGCAACTCATGTCGTACTCAGATACTTCTCGCATCAAAGATATCGCAGGGTTATCATCTCCCGGATTCTGTTTATGCTGAGATTACGCTGATCTACTTAACTCGTATATAGTAGCCTTCCTAATCAACCTAGTTTTGAAAGTTACATAAAATCCACCATAACCTTTCACCTTTTCTTTCTAAAACTCGTAAAATTGGAGTGAAACAACTCAACGTGAGTGTAAAGTATTCATTTATTTAGTTCTGTCACGATTCTCATCTGGATTATTACTATTCTAAAGTTAATTCCGGGCTTAACTTTTACGATGTCGTAAAGGAATTAGACCAATTAGGAAATTTGAGTGACAATGAGAATTTGGATTTATCACTCTGTTTACAGCAACCGCTGTGAGGACACTATAGTTGATTTAAGATTAGTCCTTGGCACTCCATTATTTGAAACGTATGACGCGATTTTGTTTTCAGATGAGGTCAAGTGTGTTGAACTGAACCGCGACCAATGTGGCGTGATGAAGCTGCGTGTCTTCAAATTACGAAACGTCGAGTTGTAAGTCAGCAAAATATTGGAATAAAAGATGCAATGAATAAAGAGTTCTATAATTAGTATTATTATTAGATTTCCTCTCAAATAGCTTACAGTTAGAGATGTACAAAAGACACCGCATTGTACAAGACAATTTCTCATGCGAGACAATAAATTAATTTAATTATTACATATAATATTCCACGAATAATAAATTCAACAAATTCAATAACAAATTAATATTCAAATTACTGAATTATGTTACGATTATATTTGTCTATACCTGCTAAATAGGGGGTAAGAGTAAAATAACAAATGTAAATATATTGCTGTTACATACTAAATTGTAAAATACTCAATTAGGTATAGCATTTACATGTTTATTAATTGATGATAAGTTTGCATACAGATGCAATTGATAATGTTACTCGGTTAGTGTAAATATTAAAATTGCCAGAAATCTGCGCTCTGTTGATAATGGGAAATGGGTATGTACGTTAAAGCCGGGAACGTTGCTTTTTGCGAATTTCCCATGTAGGGAATAAGGTATTACCGTATGTCTCATGGTAAGACCTGGACTCGGGATTGATTTAATTTTTCGTTTTGATGTCCCCAGAGACAAAAAAAACACCACATTTATGCAGGGCTAAAGGTGGTATATCTCTAGCCCTGACCTTTACGAAGTGTGTCCGTTAGCACGATACATGAGTAAAACTCGTCCTATTTTTACGATATTTTTTTATAAAAACGTGTAAGCCTACGTTTATTAACGAGTTCTTGAACCACCATGATCGAACGGGGTAATGGGGTTTTAGGGGGTGAGTATGGGGCAAAATGGGGTTTTCCCATTTTCACATCAAAACATTACATTTTTTAATTCCTTTCTAAACCATTTTGTAGAGCTTAAAAACAAACTATTTATGATGGCGTATTTATCATACGAAGAAAATTTCTTAAAACTTTAAAATTAAAATTCCCATGTTATTTTTACGGAAAATAAGTCAACTGTTGTAGTTTGCGTGTTTAAGAACGTATTTGGATACAAATTCTTTTTAAAGACCCGCCAAACTGACAAACGCTAGAAAGTGACATTAAATACACACACGTTTTATACCTTTGTCAAGTATAAAACTAAAATGGATGTTAAGCTTTTAGAAGCTTAGCTATACTACGTTTTTTTGGTTCATGTTTGTAATTAAAAATAAGTTTCTTTGGAGTTACAGGACACCTGTACATAATTTAAAATTATTAAATTAACGTGTTAAGAAGCCACGAAAAAATTGTTTTATCATATTTCTTATCACGTACCGTTTATCACACCCCTACAATCGCCAGGCGTCCCCTAATATTTCTTTAACTCAAGATCCAGAACGTTAAAATAATCAAGTTTAAACTAGTAATCAATGAATTCGTAATAAGTAGCCGACGTACCTGGGTGGGTCTTGATGCATTTCAATGATTTGGAACAAAAAACACTGGACTCAACAACTACAAGTGATCAAATCAAGCGCCACAGCTTAACTGAGCTGATGAGGTCCAGTGGCAAACATTCATAGGGAAATTATTAGATTAATACAGTAGTGGGAAGTCTTTATCTATTTTGTGGTTTATAAATTTGAGGTTAAATCGTAATAAAACATAAAATTATTCCGTGAAACTGTGAATGTACCGTAGGAGGTGATTAAGATAGGAAAGTATTAGTTTATTTTGTGTCCAACGATTAAGATTAGCTTATGCCTACCCAGAAACCATATTAGTTTATGGGTTTCGACTAAATTGTGTAATTTTTTTATTGTGCGAGTAATTTAGGGCTTATTACTAGTATTCGTACCGATTACATTTGATATAGAGGCTAAAAATTCCACTCGTTAAGCATATTAATTAAAGATGCCGATGTTTCGTTGTTTTGTAGTCTACTTTGGAATGCTTTCGTCCTATAGTAACGTGACATTTGCATAATTCTCGGAATTTGAAACCCGTGTAGGCAATTACTACAATCTTCCCAATTGTTTCCTCCTGCGCTGGTTAAAGAACCCAATTCCAAGGCAAGATTTTGTCTGGCCTACCTGTAGCAATTAATTATTGTCAACAGTATTCAAACTCATTGTTTTAATATATGAACTATTAATTGAAATGCATTTTTGTTTTGAAATGAGTATTTCACAATAATTCGGCGAAAACGGATGTTTAGTGCATGCGTGGGACTAAAGTAGATTATTTTCTTTTGGGGAACAATGAACAGCTGCAGTCAATTAAACCAACTGAAACAGCTGTGCATTTCTGTTTTTAAATTTCTCAGCTGGTTATACGGAAGGAAAATAGTCCAAATTAAAAGAAATTCAGTCATTATCTGTTTGTGTTTAATATAGTATCGTGCCATATAGTATATTTCACTAAAAATACACCCCTTCACCATAATTATAGAAATAATTATAACATGTGTTCTTTTAAATAATAGCAAAACAAGATATAATTTCGGAAGCTATAAAGGTAAACAATTCTCTATTGAGAAATTAATTGTACTATTGACAGGCTTCATACTGTTGGAGAGTTTCCTTTCTTCGTGGATAAACATGAGTTATATTGGTTATCAGATCATGTTAGATTATCTCAAAATTAGTGAGTTTTCGAATTGGATCGAGATTGGTAGAAAACAATGTCGGAACTTTTCCGAAATGGCAGAGTTGTAAACACAGATTTTGGAATTGGGGTAGTTTTTATCAATGGATGAAAAGTTGAATAGGTCATTCAGAATATCACTTTGATGTAATGAATGTGTTAGGTATGTAAGCCCATTTCGTCACCTTAACTGAAGTACTATCTTATCTAAACCACTACCTGTTCCGTGATAAGTCTGCAATTTCAATCACAGGAGGTCAATTTGACAAACGCGAACGTGGGAAAATATTTTAATAAAATATACTATCACATTATTGTTATGTTTAAGGTTCAAATCCCTCTCAAGCCAGTTTATTAATAACACACGACAAAAAGGTGTTGCTTAAACTTGACACATGTACATTAGTAACTACTTTATAACGTATGCGACTATTAGATCGTTGCAGAGCGATAAAAATAAACAAGAAAAATAATATTAAAAGAAACAATCAATTGTGTTTACAAAACACAGATATGAATAAAAATATCTTCAAACAATCAACAGCTTTACGAACTATATCTAATTATTATCTTTGAAAGTATTATTATTGTTTCAAATGTTTACACTGATAAGGAAACTCAAAATACCACGCCGATTTTTTAGTATTATGGTTAAAAACACCATAATTCAAGTCACTAAGGTGAAAATCGTGGCTCAATCAAGTACTCTTTTATGATATCAGTATTTTTATGTGCAGTTTTATCATGGAAGGATCATACTACATAAAATTGTTGTAAGAAATATTTTCATAATATTTTCCTTTTTCTAGTGTTACTTTGCATTCCTATCCCTAGTTCTTGATAACAACTACAGTAGTAAGAGCGGGTTATTCTTAAAACCCGTCCTAAAGTGAGTATTAACGTATACTGATATCAACAAACTTACACTATGATGCTAAAAAAACATACTTATAAATATTATAAGTAAGCAAAATGTTTCATTTTGCAATTCATGTTATCTTG
Source organism: Macrosteles quadrilineatus (assembly GCF_028750875.1). NCBI lineage: Eukaryota > Metazoa > Arthropoda > Insecta > Hemiptera > Cicadellidae > Macrosteles > Macrosteles quadrilineatus. Next base: position 54,012,966 of record NW_026542600.1, read on the forward strand.
GTCGACCTTTTCAACCCCGAATTGGAGAATGATTATGTGATCAGCTGATGATAGGAAATACGGAAAGTGTAAAAGATAAACTATCTGACCTCGATGGAGGATGGAATCAACTTCGTTGAGTTTAATGATAGATAACCAAGAGATTCCTTGCGTAACCGCATTTGCTGATAGTAGAATCGAGGAACTGATAGCAATAACTGACCGGAAACATTACCCCCAATGGCAGCAAGCCTTCCATCTACTAATAAGTAAGGCTATTGTCTAGTTGACAGATAAATTTGGGTGATGTTGAGGTGTGCATGTCGTTCTCAGAATTGAAAAACCACCCAACTAATTGTTTGAGTTGCGAATACGGTTTCGTCGATGGGTGTGTTGAATTGCGCTGTTTACACATCTTATTGTTCCGCAATAAATTTTATGTGAGCTAAATGTTTTCGACTAATATTTTCAACGAATAAATTTGCTGGATATTTGATCGATTTGTCTTGGGGCTTACCTATAAATGAGAGGATCGGACGACGATCGAGGTTATTTTCCTCTACCTTCGACATGTATAAATGGGACGAATATGTTTACTAGCTTCTACAATAGATAACTACGGTACTTAACGTTGTATTTATATTTAAGTATTGGTAACATAAACCAAATTTAATTTAACGATACACAAGCAAACTATAACCTGATTAATTGGCTAGATCGATGCTATAATGTAGGAGGTTTCTGACATAAAACATACATACACATACATTTTGTAATATAAATACTTAGCAATCAACACATAATGATCATTCATCGTATATCAAAATTAAGTCATTTCAACTTAATATGTTGAAATCTCGAGTTCAACGAGCACAACATGGCAGTTTCGAAACTGATACCACTTATTTACTTAATTGGCAGGAAAGTGACGCACATTAAGTAACTAACGTAAGCAAAGGTTGTATAAAAATGATTTATTCGTTTTCAACAGTTCTTAGCTCGCCATTTACGCACGTAGGCCTACAAATATTTGTTTAAGATTTTGTAACCCTACATGCGTAAATGGTCGAGCTAATGTTTTTAACAATAGCTGCCAATTATCGTTACGCAACAACATGTGCGTAAATGTTTGTGAACAATAGATGCCACTGTTGTTCTCATTTTGATGAATGCCAATTCATGATCATAAATATATATTTCATTCATAAACCAACCAGGGTAAGAAATAAAATATATTATTACAGTGAAAACCTGGGCAAACACAGCGATTTAAATGGCTCTGATTTATTTTTAAATATTGTTACACGCCTATATGATTAAATATGAAAATTTACGCTTGTTAAAAATTCTTTTTTTTTTAATACTTGCCTAAATTTGATTTACATAGATACTAAAAATCTTACAGCATACAACAGAGTTGCAATAAAATCAATTTAGGTTTTGATTTTGCTATCACATAAAATACATTTGTTTGTCAACATTTTCAAATTTATCTACATATGCAAAGCGTGTAGCAAAATACTACAGTGATCAAACAAAACCCTATCAGACTTTGTTATGTCATGATTTAACAACAAAACCAAGAAATCGGATATGCTAGCCAATTGATGAGTTTAACCGTAAAACGCATAATGCTGTTGCTAACACATTGATAACGTTGTCAAGGTTGAATTCGCAAGGTCAGTAATTCCAAGGTCACTAAGGTGCTAAAACCTCTGCCTTAGATAATGATTCAAACTACTTACAAAGGTAATGTCTTCATGATCTGATGACATAGAGTAACTGACACACTGAGAACAATGTACTGACCTGCTGATATAGTATATCAGACCATGTGATAGAACGGCACTGGGCAGTCTGAAGGCGGCTGATAACTACTGATAGAGTGAGTACTGCCCAGGCGAGGTCAGATGCAGAGGTTCATGGTCAGAAACTAGGAACACGTTGGTTGTCTTTGTCTCATACAATGGAAATTATTAAAACAGATTTTTTGCGAACTTTCTATTAGGGAAATAAGAGATAACCGTAGGTCTCGTGGTAATAAATAGACCCATGGTCGATTTACTTTTTCCCTCTAAGTGAGCACGATAATTCGTTTAAAAATCATCCGATTCTGATTTAATTCAGTACAAACATGTAAACGTACAACTATTCGAACGAGTTCGCGAACCATCATTATCAGACTGGTTTCCTACTTTTGACCCTTGAAGCAAAAAAATTGCAATTTCTCTACAAACCATTTTTGTAGAGATAAAAAATGAAATAATTTTAGTATATTGAAGCGTACTCGTACGCCTAATAGAGACAGAGAAAATTCCATAAAACTGTACATTTAAAATTCCCATGTTATCTTAATGGAGAGTAAGTAAAATGTTGTAGTTCGCTTGTTTGAGGATATAGTTTGATTAAATTGGGCTAACTTACTTTTTAGCAATTCTCTTAATTTTTTAGGTGTAACTTAAATAAATCATACTTTTTTAGCTGACAACAGGTATCCATACACCGGAGCAAAAAAAAATTTTCTTTACTATAGCTGTTCTAGTTTAATGTATTTATCTTTAGATTTTTATGGTAAATTAACTAAATCTACTTAATTTCTATGCTAAACTATTTATTTTATAAAATATAATTTATAATTTTAAAATGTTCCTTTAGTCACTGCTCTTCGTCAAGCAGCTAAGAGGTCCGCATAGTTCGCCTATTCAACGCTAGGCTTCAAGTAGCGTAGAGGGCCGCATAGTTCGCCTATTCACCGCTAGGCATCAAATAGCGTAGAGGTCCGCATAGTTCGCCTATTCAACGCTAGGCGTCAAGTAGCGTAGAGGGCCGCATAGTTCGCCTATTCACCGCTAGGCATCAAATAGCGTAGAGGGCCGCATAGTTCGCCTATTCACCGCTAGGCATCAAATAGCGTAGAGGGCCGCATAGTTCGCCTATTCACCGCTAGGCGTCAAGTAGCGTAGAGGTCCGCATAGTATGCCTATTCAACGCTAGACGTCAAGTAGCGTAGAGGTCCGCATCTTTCCCCTAGTCACCACGGTCACCGCTAGATTTCTCTTCAATCGACATTCCCTGGTTACCGTCGATTGCTTTATTATTTAACTATTTCAATAGTTATTTCTTATTTTGCATTTTCAATCTCTTATTATCTTCTTTTACCTTTACAATACTCTTTGAAAAGCCGAGAGTCGAATCCTTATTTGGTAAGTCGGATTCGATGATTGGCTTATAATCTTGAAATGTGTGAATAGCCTATATTTCGTTGACGTTGTTGAAGTTTAAATCTCACCGCTCCGCACTCACCCTGAAGGAGGGCTTAAATTATCCTATGAAAATTGAATATGATGCCTAAATCTACTTTGAGTTCCCCTGATAATTATCCTTAATTTTTTATGAGGTTGGCGGCCTCTTTTAACTTTGCATTTGCCCGTCCACATACACTATGGGAAACTGTGCGTGGAACGTTCCACGCGACGCAAAAGCAAGGGGAGAATCTGTCTGTACAATACAAGAATGAACTGTACTGATAAAATGTTTAAGGTATTGGGGCCGAAGTCCGTGACCGACTGAGCCACCAACAGACCGACTCACCTCAATGTAATGTTTGTTTTTGGTGCTCTATAACACTAATATGGATCTTACACAGTATAATATAAGGTAGTTAATTATACTATGTACGGTTTCAATATCGATCAATTAAAATTATGACCGATATTCTGTACATTCAATGGAAAATTAAATTGCTGAATCATTCTTGTCTGCATGCCACAATTAATTTTTTTAGTGGTTATAAATAAGTTGTTTTAACAGTCTGTTTTGATATTTCAAATTTATCACTTGGTTGCATTACTAGTAAAAATAAGGAGAAGACAACCCAAAAAAGCCAAACGTGAGCGAATATGATAATTTATTTATTTTTCTGACCTGGTTTACAGCAAAGGTTTAAAATTCATTGTTGTAGCCCCGGAACTGTAATATATAAAATATCTGGTTTTACTGTTTTACAATAGGTTTTGGAATAAGGTTCTGGAAGGTTTATAAGGTTTTATAAGGTTTTGGAATGGAACTGATAAAGGTATTGTAAAACCAGATATTTTAGCAAAGGTTTACTTTAACACCAGACCATACTTAGTAAATAAGAATACATACATTATTTACATAGCCTGGTTTTGAAACTTACTTGATATTTTCGTATTTTCTGTTTATTTCAAAAGCCGAGATTTGTCTCTCTTCGTGAGAGCGAAACTTGGCTTATAAGTTTGAACTTATAAAGTAAACTAAGGGTCTTGTCGGCCACTCGTGTATTTCTATGCGCGTGCGTGATTCGTAGATCCAAACTGTATACATTAATTGATCAGTATCATTGACTAAGGTAGCATTAAGTAATGTAAATTAAAATTGCGACATATTAATCTTAGGCCTACTTGATAAACCTGAATATGAGCCAGTGTGGCCACGAAACATGTAGTTTGACTAGATACCTAAGGATATTGTAAGATTAAGAAATACTACTAGTAATATTATCACCTAAAAGGTGGTTTCACTTTAACATCTATTACCTATATATTCCTTTTAACAAAATTAATTTAAATAAGTAATTATGTTTGCTCCTACAGGAAAAATAATAAGGTGTGTTTTGTTTAAATATTGATATCTTAGTATGAAATAAACAAATTTTACCAAATATAATTAAAATATGCCTATAAACAAGCAAACTACAATAGTTTATTTAGTCTCCATAAGAATAATATGGGAATTTTCAATTTCACTTTTTGGGATTTTTCCGTAACCGTTAGGCATACAAACGCTGATTATCAACAGTGCAGGATGATTTTCAGTTTTCTCTTGAAAACACGACCCAAACATATGCGCAGTTATTTTATTCGTCTCCGTGTGTAGCTCAAACGCAATCGGAATATATAATTAATTTGTGACTAATCTACCAAACAACCGATGCCATACTCGATCTATAACGTTACGAGCGTCAAGTTTTATTGAACCCAGTAAGTCCAGTGGCGGTTCTAGGACCTTGTCAAGGGGGGGGGGCTACCGGGGGGTCTTGGGGGGTCTTGGGGGGTGTGGAGCACCCCTCAATATAGACGGGGTCCGGGGGGAAATTTGAAATTTTCAAAGCCGTTTGGTGACTTTCTAAAGCCATTTTTAACACCTAAAACCGTGACCAACTGTCCATAAACTGCCATTTCACCTATTGTTTGCCATGAGCAAATAGACATTTAAAAAATTAAACTTTGAAGATTGCATTCGTGAATTTCAAAACACACTGTAGACTACGGCCATATCCTCCTAAAAGCCGTTGGGTGACTTTCTACAGCCAGTTTTACGTCTAGAACTGTGTGCAAAACCTCCCATTTCCCCATTTATTTGTCATTAATAAGTGACATTTTTAAAACTACCTATGACGATTGAATTCATAAATCTCAAAACATATTAAAGGCTACAGCTACAGCCATAACCTAAAAGCTGTTTACTGACTTTCTAAAGCCATTTGTCTATATCTGTGTCCAACTGCTGTCCATAAACCTCCCATTTCACGTATTATTTGTCTTTGTTATGAGCAAGTAGACATTTAAAAAATCAAACTACATCAGTATGACGAAATTGCATTCATGAATTTCAAAACATAGGCCTACTGTAGACTACGAAGCCATCTCCTAAAAGCCGTTTGGTGACTTTATAAAGCCATTTCTAACGGCTAGAAGTAGAACTGTGCCCAATTGTTCTAAAACCTTCTATTTTACCTGTTATATGTCATGCAAGCAAGAAGACACGGGTTTTTAACCTTACGTTTTTCTCCATTTCATAGATCTCTTACAATATCTATAGTATCGAATTCAGTAATAGCATTGACTATATAAACTTTAACACTAGTGTTTTATATAGTCGATTGTAATAGGCTACTGGTGCTACCGCTGATTGCTGATTGATGCCTGTGTAAAGTTAGTGGCTAGCAGCATTGACTATAGAACAGTAGTGTTATATAGTCAATGCTAGCAGGCAATTTGACAACAACTAACTATGGAACTGGAACATAAGGAAATCAGCTGTTTCCCCGTCCTCGCTCGCGCGCTGGGCGCTCGCCTTTGCCCTAGCATGTCAACAGCTGACTGATGTAAAAATTGGATGATGCGTACAACAGGTACAACTTTCCATAGCGTAATATTGTTTTATTCGTTGTGCTGTTGTTCACAAATTGTATCTATGTTGAACTTAATACTACTCCTGCCATCGCTTATTAAGTTTAATAAAAACTACATTGATGTCTGTTCTATGACATCGCGTGTTTTAAGAACGAAATGTACGTTTAAATTTATTTTTCCAGGGTCCAAGGGGGGGGGGCTTTAGCCCCTGTAGCCCCCCCCCCCCTTGGAACTGCTACTGCCAGTAACTTTGGTTTGTTGGTGTTGATAAGTGACTACAAAATATAATCAATTAGCATTCGATGCAACGCCGTAAGAACAAAATATCTTAATGGCAGTAATGGTACACTCATAAAGTTTCCTCTTTCCGAGATTCTGCAAAGCTCCTCCCAATGGATGGCATATGCATGAATCTGCCTGGTCTACTACACAGTTGGCACTGTTGGCAGCCTTGGTGACCGGATCTGTCTGCGTGGGATACGGACAGGATTTAGAATTTTGCTAAGAAAAATTGATTGGTAACTGGTCAATAAATAATAGTAAATAAACCTTAAAATTGGACTTATAGATTTTTAGAACAGAAAAAGTTTCTCCAGCAGATAGAAACTAATATGGTAAATTTAATTAATTGTATAAATTTCATAAAACCTGTTACCCTGTACATTGGAGTACATTATATCCGGAAATCACTACTAAAATAGGTTAAATTTTAGCATAAAAAATTAGCACAAAATAAAAATGTATACTCTACATTGCTTACTATAAACCCAACTAACCACTTCCGAGCAAAGCTTGGTCCCCGGTATAACGTCCGTAAACAAGCATACTACAACATTCATTCTCCTTAAAGCCCCCCACACACTACCAGACCAGACCTCCAGACCAGACCGTCTGGCTACAACCAGACCGTCTTGGACGGCTCTACACACTCCCAGACCAGACGGTCCTAATTCGTAATTGAGAGACCGTGGTGAGAACTCCAACAAATGGATGAAGATTGTCACGATGGTCGGCCGTCTGACAGACAGCTCTACACACTCACAGACCAGACAAAAATAGTGGTGGGGGAACCTCAGACCGTCTGTGGTCTGAGGGTTCAACCATCAGACACGCAGACAGTCTGGTCCGAGAAAATCGGTCTGCAGACAGCCCCACACACGATAAGACAAGTGCCAGACGCCAGACCAGACCGTCTGGCTGCAACCAGACCGTCTAGCACGGCTCTACACACTCCCAGACCAGACGGTCCTAATTCGTAATTGAGAGACCGTGGTGAGAACTCCAACAAATGGATGAAGACTGTCACGATGGTCGGCCGTCTGACAGACAGCGCTACACACTCACAGACCAGACAAAAATAGTGGTGGGGGAACCTCAGACCGTCTGTGGTCTTAAGCCCCCCACACACTACCAGACCAGACCTCCAGACCAGACCGTCTGGCTGCAACCAGACTGTCTTGGACGGCTCTACACACTCCCAGACCAGACGGTCTAACATTCGTAATTGGGAGACCGTGGTGAGAACTCCAACAAATGGATGAAGACTGTCACGATGGTCGGCCGTCTGACAGACAGCGCTACACACTCACAGACCAGACAAAAATAGTGGTGGGGGAACCTCAGACCGTCTGTGGTCTGAGGGTTCAACCATCAGACACGCAGACCGTCTGGCCCGAGAAAATCAGTCTGCAGACAGCCCCACACACGACAAGACAAGTGCCAGACGCCAGACCAGACGGTCTGGTCTGTAGGTCTGGTCTGGTAGTGTGTGGGGGGCTTGAGGGTTCAACCATCAGACACGCAGACAGTCTGGTCCGAGAAAATCGGTCTGCAGACAGCCCCACACACCATAAGACAAGTGCCAGACGCCAGACCAGACGGTCTGGTCTGGAGGTCTGGTCTGGTAGTGTGTGGGGGGCTTTAAAATGATCAGTTTGTCTCAGATTTGGCCTTGGCAAATTTTGAGCCAGCAAATAGGTTGGGTAATGTCATATTTATTTATTTATATAACCATAAGACAAAACATACTCCTCAAGGACTATGTTTTGTTTTATCTATGATATAACCAACGGCATACTCAATTTAACAAAAATGTTTTAAAATCAATCTGATTAAAATGTAAAGTTGTTGTTTTTTCGTCTCATTTTAAATTCATTATACACTGCACTGCCTGTTTCCTTGTTATTATTATTAGTGCAGTGTGGGGAATAATCTATTGTTTATTGTTTTTATAGGTGTATGTTGTTGTTAATTAACATTTGTTATTGTTATGTTACCGTCCTATTGCCTAAGTAGCACTAACCTTACGGTTGTTTAGTCATCTTGTAACCGTTTACATTGCATTACTATTGATATAATTTTTTTAAGCAAAAAGTACTGTACATAAAATTAAATGTCCGCTGGCATTAAAATTAAAAATCAAATAAAATTGTTGTAAGTTAGTTTGCCTGTTCATGGATATATTTTGATGTATTTTGACAAATTTCAATTATGCCAAATTTCAAACGTTCAATAAAAAAACACACTTTATATTACCCTTCCTGTAGCAGAAAACCGAAGTACATAAAATTGATGTTATTTATTAATAGGAAATAAATCTCATTTCTAAGGATTTTTTTAGTGGAAATCCAGCCATCTACATATAAATTCGATTAGTCTGCAGGTTTGCTTCAACGGGGGTATTTATCGTTGTCAAGAACATTAGCAATACCATAAGTAGTAACATAGATTAAACATACTCCCTAAGGGTTTATTTCACTGCCCTCCTGACAATATTCTTTGCTGTTGGAAGTTTTCTTACTCTATTCAACCTCTTTTTTCAGTTAATCCGCTCGGTTCCTTGGATCTTGGATGTATTTTTTTATTTACCGTTTGAGGTCGTTCTTTCTTCCTTTCTTTAGGCTTAGTAGACGGCGAGACGCTTTTTCTGTTTATTTAGTTTCGTTCACTCGTTCAGTACAGTTGTGTGTTTTGTGATACGGCAGGGTTTTTACTGTGTATTGTGTATGTTAAATTAATTTTCAAAATGAGGCTCTTCTCTCGTCTTTTAAGTAAATTTGTTGATAACAAGATGAACAAAATGGTTGATTTCTACGCGCAATTCAATCCATCGCCCCTCTCGATCAAACAGTTCATAGATTTCGGTAAGTAGATTTTGTCGCAATTAGGCCTACCCTAGTTGTATTCATATTATTTTAGTCCATATATTTACTTAATCATAAAATTGCATTTCAAATATAGGCTAACCCTAACCGTACTCTCTTAAACATAACTTAAAATGTAGCCTAAGTTATGCTCTTGTGTATAACTTTTAGACAAAATTAAGAATTTCCAAAGGCCTAGTCCTAGGTTCGGGGTAGGCCTAGGCTTATGTATTAACATCAGTTGGGCTAGCCAGATTTAGGATATTTGTGGTTTCTATACATTGCGATTTCCCAAGTCCCTATCGAGCCTTCATGAGAATCATAAAATAATGGTTTACTCAGGTGAATACGGTAACGTAAACCTTCAATGTAAAAAAAAGAGGAGGCCTAGGCTAAACCCAGGCATATCTACAGTAGTCGCAGCTAGTCTGGGCGCGCGGCCGCGCTTGGGCAGGGGGTGTAGAGGGGAGTGTTTATTGCTTATTTCTAAAAACATTTGGCCCACACGGCACTCTGGGGTTGTTCAGCGCCTCAGCAATGTCTTAATGGCTCTGGCGTGTGGGACGGTTAGTACACAAGGGTCCGCACACCCAGACTAACTGCGACTACTGTAGTCCTAGGTTAGCTCAGAAGGAGCATAACTGGCTATTATATTTAGCCTAAGTTAATAGTCCAATTAATGATTGACGGTTTATTGTTTCTAACCCCTAAATCACCTAAAACATCCTTAAAACGATTTGTAACTATTCCTTTACAACTTTGTTAATGATTTATTGGGATGCGAGGCTTCCTTTTTTTAATAATTATTTAAATAGGGGATATCAACATTAGTCCAAAAACTCACAAGGAAACTTTAGGGTTTTGGTTGAGGGAGACATCTAACTTAACGTGGTTAATCATCGTGAGAAACAGGTCTATAATATATTAGACAGGTTATAATATACTTAGACGGGTAAGCTCAAAAGATTAATTATAGCGGGGGTCTCCTGAAAAAACCCAAAATCCCCAAAATATGGAAATAAGTATTCTTACGTAATACGAGATAAAATCATGATTTATGGAAATATGGTGAATACTTACCAACTAAAACTTCTGCTTGGATGGTTGGAGCGTTACTATCTGTCTCTGGCCGCCCTGGAAATAGCTACTGATGTGGAGCAGAGACAGGTAGACAAAGAGTAATAGTCTTACGAGTCTTAACAAGGTTGTTAATTAATGTTGCATTCGAACGAACCTTATTTAGGCATGTGGGGAAGGGAGGTCGGGGTTATGCGGATTCGTGGCTGCATTAATCGTTATGAAGTTAGGTTAGATTAGGAAGGTAAAGTTTAGGTTATAGTTAACCGGGTTGTTTATTAATGTTATATCCACATATTTTTATCACCATTGGGACATTGGCTTAAACAACGAAATCATGATGGAATGGCCTCTAGATCGTCTGAGTAAACTAACATAGGCTAGGTTTAAATCACCCTACCTGTTTTCTGTCAAAACAATCGTCTTGGTAGTATGATGAGTACAGCTGTTTCGTGCTTTTTAAAAATAGCACATCTTCAGGTTGAGAATGTCTTCATGTGGAGTTCGTTAAAAATATATAAGATAGGTACAAATAAATAAACGTGGGAAACATACGGACATGACACAAACGAAAATACATTTAATTAACTGGTCGACCAGTCCCTGATTCACGAGACTAACCTTCTACCGGCGCCGCGTATCGTGAATCAGCGTCTGGTCGACCAGTTAGTTAAATGTATTTTCGTGTGTGTCATGTCCGTATGTGTCCCCCGTTTATTTATTTGTATATATTTTTGACGAACTCCACATGAGGGATTAGCACGACATTCTCGACCTGAAGATGTGCTATTTTAAAAAAGCACGAAACAGCTGTAGTCATCATACTACCAAGACGATCGTTTTGACAGGAAACAGGTAATTTAAACCTATATTAGTTTAACGAGACAATTTCTAAAAATGTGTGAAAATAAAAAGATGTATCAAAAATAAATATTAAGTTATATTTGAGTTTGAGCTTAAAAGTAAAATATGGGCTTTTAATTTTAACTTAGAATGGGCTTGTTTCGTAAATTTTGCAGTTACTGTTAGTAGATCTAGCTACTTAGGCCCATTATTGACTAGGTACTGTTTGCTATAAGGCTACAGTTGGCCTATATATAAGTTAAGTTACCGTTACTTTATACATACTTACGTTATTATACATACTTTCCTTATAGGCATTGAGTACGTAAAAGAGGGGACAGATAATGCTAATAGTTGTTACCGATTTTGGTGACGTTTTTTCAAGCCGCTGATGCTTAGGTCACAGTCAGTAGTTTTTTTTTTTTTTTTTTGTCTAACGATGCTAGGCACGAGCTCGGGATTGTTTTTCACATTACATCAGGTTAGACCTATGGGTTGCTGCATTATCACTTAGATAAAATCTATTGGTGATCTGGCGGGATTTGAACCCAGGACCTCAGAGACCAAAGTCCCGCGCTCTAACCATTACACCGGCTCACTCCCCAGTCGCCCTGTAGTGCAGCAAGCCTCTGAGGGCCTTTTAATTATTAAGTAATACAAAAATAACACAACGAAATTACGACCAATCAAACTAATTTCATCAACAAAAATGACATTTTAGGCTACAACCTTCAATGAAAGCAATATTAAAAAAAACCAAACTCTGCTTTACCGACATGCCCGAGGTAGAGTTGTTCGGGCTGCTGATGCTAACTTACTCTGCAACAGTGCTGTTCAGGTAGGCCTAATGCTATTCTCCATTGAGTGTCTACTTTAGTACATGTACATACTTAATGCTGCTACCTATGTTTTAAAAACCCATAAACTACTGCATCAGAAAATCTTTCAATCTTTTTTGTGGGGGTCGGTGAAATGCAGGAAAATGGGATTTCTTCTTCAATATGTGTTGTGAGTACTCAAATTGTGAGTAGTCTCATACTGATTATGATGATGCACCTTGTTTTATAATATAAAATCATTAGAGTTAGCCTAAGTAAATTAGGTATGCCTTTAAAATGTAGCCTGTAGGCCTACCAATTAGGGCCTAGCCTAGAACAAGTGATAGGCTTATGCCCAGTAGCCTACTTTTCTGACTGATTGTTTGTGGCTGGTCCAGAGTTTGTAGAAGTTCACCTTCTCCATTTTCGATCGCCTAATTTTAAGTAGCCTATCAGGACAAATAAAAAAAATATTCAGCATAACATAGGCTTCAAATTGATACATAATTAAATGGGATAAATATTTAATAAGTAGGCCTATGTCAAGTGCAAAAACTTAAACAGATTTTTTTCAGCGATGAAAACATTGTTTTTCATGCAATATTTAAAAAATAAAAAATAAATTCTCACCTTTAACATTCTTTTTATTTTAAAGCTGTCATACAAGACTAAATCAGGCCTAAATCAAAAGTTTTATTCATAAGAGTGTTGTCCTTTATTGTCTATAGGTCTAAAAATATGGTGGATTGTCAAATTTTTGCCATTTTCAAGATCTTATATAACAAAAGGGAATGAATAAAAAAATATCAAATTTCTGTCATAAGCACTTGTAGTTAATATAAGTATGATGTACCAGTTTAATCACTGAGACTCATCTAGTATAGAAGATAATATGCCACATCAAAATTGGACGAAAACAACAAAACCGCTAGTAAGCTTTAAGAATGCATTGATAAGAAATAAGCCAAAAAGTAAATTATTTTTATGGTTTCATTACAAATAGTTTGTTATTTATGATAAGTTGTGGTAATTTGATAATAAACCAAATTCAAACCTCAGTTAAACTTGCGATGGAATCGGGGGTACTGCCAAACGAGATCTAACAAGAACTAGTAGTTGTGGTTGATTATGGTCTCACAGACCGGGGTTTCGGAGTTCGTATGAGTTTGGCATTCTCCGCATGAGTTTGTTAAGTGAAACTAAATTTAGTACACATGTTAGTTTAGGTTTGACTTGTAAAAAGCTTGTTTATCCAATTTATTATGGAATTGAAAACAAAATGACTTGATTCCGTGCTCAACTCGAGTTGACTCAACTTGTCACAATGTTAAATACCAATGTACACCAGTACCCCATAGTCTACACTTGCTCCTAATTGAGAATCTTCACAATCTCTTTCAGAGAATTTTTATTGACTCGTCCATTTGTTTTTTTTTGTGCAGTTTGAATCATGAGTGAAAACTTGTCCTTGGACCCGCGTAATTAGTCTTTTTTGGAATTGGTACAGTATTGAGGCTAATTCAACTGTTTGGTATCTCTCTCATAAGCTACAATGGAATAGGCTACAAATTGTTTTATACTTAAAGCTGTTTTTCTTTTACATTCCATGTATGTATTTAAAAAATAATTTTTAGTCTTTAAATGAAGTAGGCTAATAGTTTGCACAGTGTCCATTAAAAGTTTTATTCAGTGATGATTAGATTAAAATATTTTTTTAAATTGTATAAATGCCTGCTTGTAGTAATCCTTAAAATTGTGGTCAGAAGCAGCCAGTCTCTGCCTAGGATTCGCAACAAGGTTCCGGAGCTGGTGTCTGACTTCATCAGCTCAATGCTAAATGTAAACACATGTTTTTCTGTGTCTTTTGTGCTTTGTCTTTAATCATGCACTTTTTCATACCTTTGCTTTAAGTCTTACAGACTTCAACTGAGTTTGATGATCACCACGTGAATACTCTATATTCTCGCATGATTGAGAACATTTCTCTAACCTTACCTAACCTGTGACTGAGGTAGGCTTACACACCATCGGCAGTTAGTTTAGTTTTTGAGCTTTAAACAGTAATTTGCTGCTGACTGATTGAATTTAATAATTCTTTGCTAATGCATTGGCCTAGTTTTTGATCAATTGAAGTAAGGTTAATTGATTTACAGCAATTTATTTTAAAGTTACTACAGAGTAGGACTCTTAACCTTGGCAATACCTAGGTTGGGGCCATATGTATGCAGGGGCCATGGCTACTGTTTTTTTGAAAGGGAAGGAGATCTTACTAGTGATGGTCAAAACCAGAAATAGTGATGGTCAAAACCAGAAATTTCGAATCCTAAAACCAAAACCAAAACTTATAAAATCCAATACCGAATCTCTGGCTCTTGAAACTTGATGTTGGGAGTCTTTTCACGTCACCAGCTGAAAGGCTGTTGATCAGTTTTATGGCGGCGATTGGAAAAGATTTTTATGTTTTCCTCAGCCTGCATCTTTGGACTTCCAGGTTTTGTGCTTTACGAGTTTGATTTTGGTGTAGGCCTATGGTAGTTTTGTCATGAAACAGATTGATAAATGTTAAATGGAAAAATGTGTAAAAATGTTTGCTATGCAATTAAAACTGAAAGAAATTGACTCCTGACCCTGACATAATGACATGAATATGTGACTAATACACTCTAAACCTAAAACATACTTTTTTTAAACAACAAACAGTAGCCTACTATTATATTACGTTAGTCCTGAAAATAGGTGTTTACCGGATGAGTGTACTTTCTAAATTCTGAGGTAATTTTATTCTAAGTTAATTGATAAAAGATTAATGTGTGGCTAACCATAAAGTGTTCATATAATATTAACACGGTGCAGGAGCAGTGATGACTGTATGAAATGGCTTTAACTGGCCAGAGGCCAATGTAAGGTTAGGAGGTGGCTGGCTTTAAAATGTTAAATAAAACCCCTTCTTGCATTACAATGAAATTACATATGCATTTTTCTGTTAGTAGAACTTTATTGTGCATTTGTTTTATGCTCTGTGGTTAAATATGGTTCCCCTATTTTAGTATATTTTTTTAATTTATTTTGGTTCATGTTAATATTTTATACAGTTACTAACCAGATAATTTTAGCGAATTCCCCTATTGGGAAGTAGCTATTACCGTAGGTGGCTCGATAAGACTTGGCCCGGGACAGATTTACTTTTTCATTTTGATGTCTCCAAAAACACCATCCGTTCAAAATGTTTTATACCTGTAGAATAGAAGAAATTAAGTAATTTTTGTCCGATTTTGATAAAATTCAGATTGAAGGTAAGAGGTGGGATAAACTTAAACGAGTTCGCGGACCAGCATGATCGGATCATGGGAGTGGTGTTTTACGGAGGGGGTGGGGGGGGGGGGTTTATGGGGTAAAAATTGGTTTTTCAATGAGCTCGACCCTTTGTTTTCAGTTACAGTATCCTATCGGCGAATAAGGCTAGGAGGCTAGCTAATAAATAAGAGATATCTTCTACATCTCCTGTGATCACGAAGTCATCATGAAAATCTTCCACGATCACAGAGAAATCATGAAAGTCCCCTGTGGTCACAGAGAATTTGTAAACATCTTTCCTGTTAGCTAATAATTCTTCGTTGTCTCCCACAATCTTTGTGATTTTCAATGTTTGCAGACGCTTTTGGCGATCACGAATATAAAAGCTCTGCTCAAAAATAAACCTCCTAATAGATTTTCAGTGATATCCATTTTTCAAGAGAACAAAACTCTTTGAGGCCTCAAGGGACGCCTCCTCCCAAGCCGAAGCCCCCGACAACCGTCGTGTCCACTTTTAGGGAAATACAGATATGATCTGTCTTAGGGTGGATGCAAATTCAAGAGTGTGTCAGGTTTATTATGATTTTTATAACATTTCCAACTAATTTAATCCAAATCGTTTACAGTTTCTACGATATCTATCATTTACACCTGCAATCACTATCTTTCTTGTTCTTGGCAATTTACTTATGTATTTAGTAAACCCTCAGTAAACCAACACACATTATTATAGACTTAATCTGGGCAGCCATTTGACAGCAGTTTATAATGCTTTTACATCCATTAAAAACTTAAATAGGCCATAAAGTAAATATATTTTTTATGGTAATAAGATGAGTAAAAATTTAATAGAAATAGACCTGATTATAATTAAATACTGAATAATTCACGGAGCACTGAGGTTTAGTACCTACTCAATTTTGATCTATTTCGTCAGTTGATCCATTATTCTTTTCTACACTCCAATAGTTTAGGTAAATAAACATTTTTCACAACTTTTATATTGTAGCAACATCTTTTAAGACACTCTTTGACCTTTGCTATTTACAGACAACTTGATAACATTTGTTTACACAAAGTATAAATTTTGATTGTAGGCTAGTTTAAAGGGCTTTTCTTACGCTTAGTGTTTTGGCAAGTAGAAGTCAAAACACTTTGTGTATATGAAAAGTCCATTAAACTGAAATTAGAATAGTATCCTGTGCAAGTACGAACTTTTAAACACCAGTATGGACATTTGTTTTTCCTTGGTTGTAAAATAAACAAAATGTTTCTGATTTTTAATATTAGCAATGTGTTATAATTATTTTTCACTAAAGCAACTGACAGAATCAAACATTAGGTGAATTTTCGAGGAGCATTTGATAAAATGATTTGTTCTGGGACTTTTGTTTTTAAAAATGTTGCATCTGCAATATTTTAGTCTCATCTTTAAGTCATGTTAAAAAATAATCTAATTTATAGACTTAAATTTAATAGGTCATTTTTAAAAGTAAATAAACAGGATAGTAAATGATGCATCAAACCCACATTAGTCTTACAATGTGCCACTTATAATGCCAACAAAATTTCATTACAGGTACACTTTGAATTTTAGACAAGATTAAAAGTCAATGTTCTACTTGGACCAAGTCCAACTATTCTGGGAATAGGAAAGATTAAAACCAGGTGTACTGAATACATACACTTACTTTTATGTAATCGTTTCCTCTGACTGCTTTAATTTATTCCCTTTGACATTGACAGAATACCATCTGTTTCTGTTTGAAGAAAAATGTGTTAACGCCTAACTAAAATTTTACATTGTCATTGAATTTGAAACAGTTGAAATGTTTTTATCACACTTGACTCCTTGACTGTATATTACTTTAATCTTGGTAACAAAAATCGTAGTGTTGTTTAGTTTTGTTATAAAATGTCTTGTATTATTCTAGAATATACTAATCAACCAAATAGTCTGTAAAATGTGCAGCTTATCGGAGAAAGTTGATGACCTTGATAAAACTTCCTTCTTCCTCACACCCATTAGTTTTCAATGTCAATATAAACACTTGGACTCTAGTCTAAACAACTTAAAACTTCATTTTTAAGTTGTTAATTTCCATCTTTAATCAACCTTGATTAATTTTAAAAGTTGTATACCCTCTTTTGATTCTAATTGCTCTCTTAGTTTTCTTTATATTTTCTCTCCCCTAATTTTTTTTTTTTTAATTTAGTATTCAGCTATAGTATATTTATTAAAATTTTAAATCTAGTATGTTAAATACAATTCTGTTGTGTAAAACACGTTGATATAAAGCTCTTAAACACTTTATCTGTTAACTAAATTGATCCAGTTGTTATTGTTAAATATTCATTGGTTCTAAGAAATTAGGTGTTTGTAAATAACCAAACCTTTCCAAAATAAGGTCTCAGCCTAATGTCCCACAGAGTACACATCCACAAAAAATCTCACAGTAACGTGTTGTCATTCTTGACTTTATGTGTGAAAATTACAATAATAACTAAAAATACAATATTAGGTCTATTTAAACAGTGTTTTATCCATTTACAGAACTAAACTTGAATCTGTCAATGCAAAGGGGCTAAATGCATTGACTATTAGATACCAAAAGACATCCAATCTATATCATCCAGCTGTCCATTTTTTTATTAAAAAGGACATAGTTATGTGTGTCAACCAGAAAATGTGCTGGTGTCCAAAATTTTATTTTCTACCTTTTTTTGGTGACTAGGTTGATGGGTCATGTAAGGTTGCTATAGTTCCCAATAAGTTCCATTAGTTTTATTTGGTAAACAAGTTTATGTATTCGATAGAAGTTTGTTATTTAGATCAGCGCAATATGTTGGTCATCCAATCAACTAACGGTTTTACTGGCGACAACTTTAACATGGTGATGGAATGTCTGGTTGATCAATAGTTAAAATTAACATTAAAATAGTAATTTGTTTAGAAGATTAAATTGAAGTTGGTGTATGGATTAAGTGGACCTTTCGTATGGATTAGATCTACGTGTCAGAGTTGAGATGCACATGTGGGTAGTTGCTTGCCGTGCCAGATAATTGAGACATAACGACAGAGGTCATTGGCTCATTGCTGTCAGCTGTTGACCTAATTACTACATCCTTATCAATTTGTTTATCCGCCAACTTCAAAAAATATAATTGGACCAGAAAATTCAATAATTAAAGAGTTCCTAATATTATTAATCTTTTGGTGATAATTCTTAAATAATTACAGTTTATAAATTGGTTGTGTTATCATAAAGGCTTCAAATTGTGTTGCAATTATTTAAATAATTATTATTATATTTTATTTAACAATAGCAATTTCACTTTTCAATTTTGTACGCCTATGTCTCATACGGGGTGTCCAGTAAGTGTCAAACTCCAGGAAACTGTTTCATGGGTCAAATAAATCTGTTATGATATTTCTTCGCAACAACTTTTAATATTCTAGATATCGACCAATTTGCATTTTTTCACATAAATCAAAAATATATATCCTGCAACTTTACCATCTATAAGAGAACTATCTTAGGAAAAAATCCAACTTGGTCCAATTTAAAGTTTCAAAATAGCGGCTTTTTAAAGATTTGGAGAAGTAAAATTTCATGAAAAGGGGTGGCACAATCAACATTTTACACAGCATTACATTTAAAGCACTTTTAAATCCAAATGCTAGCCAGTTGGACTCTCAATGACTGTGAGTGGTGTATAACCACTTGAATCAGAACTATTAAACCTTGAATTTTATTGGAAAATATAAGTGATATTATAACATACCTCCCAAGGTCTAAAGAGCTTTACTAACAAGATCACTATGGTAGTGATAAAACAGAAAAATTCATGCAGCATAGAAGGGGATTTTTTCGTTTTCCCAACCCAGTGAGTGGGATTTTTGTTTTGGTCGTGTGGAAACATTGTTGAAATTAAATGCAAAATATAAATCATGGATACAGAAACCAGAAAATGACTTACATTTTATAACTGTACTAATACTCTTAACACACACACAAGCAAATCTGTCAGCGATCAACCAGGCGTACAAGCCCCTAGGACAAACCATGGCTATAGGCCTACCTTAAAAAAACAAATTTGTTAGTGCTGGCACAAAGCGGGAACAACTATCAAGGGATTAATTGTTTGAATCCCAATCACATCGCCTGACGTCCTTGTTGTTTTATTCATGTAGCTATAAGAAAAGGGAGATATAAGATAAAGGAATTATTCACACTACGCCGAGTTTAAGGAGCTTTACTATAAATTATTTGCGATACGATTACAGTTATTTTGCTTCATGATAGATGTCCGAATAGACCAACATGTGAATTGCTGAATGTAATAAAGTTTTGTCATTTAGTTATAAACAATCTAGTGGTTTGTGACAGCCATCTACTGAGTCACAGCTGACTGTCTTATCAGAAGATAACATAGAAGATTAAATACTAAACACAACTGGGAATGTAAACATAATTTTGCATTCATATGAGTTATATACATCAGTGGAGGATATAGGTGCTTTTACGCAATTATTAAAAACAAATTCAATACTTCAACCACAATTTGGTTTAAAATATCAAAAGCAATGTTGACACATTACCCGCGCTTTTCAGAGGCCCCAGGCACCACCGTATTTCAGGTAAAATTAGGAGAGGCCCACTATTAAACTTCGCCTTGGGCCCACAATCTCTAGGGCCACCACTGGCTGTGGCAACTAGTTTCGGCTTATTATGGAGCCATTGTCAGGTGTTACAATTCACCAGCGTGTAAGGTTGCGATAAAATTGATAAAATAGATACAAAATTATATTAGAGAATAATCTTAGCCAAGCCTTAAAAATAGCCCCGAGTTGATACACAAAATGAAATTACCGTCAATAAAAAAAAATAATCAAAGCCTAGTACCCTTCGATATTGTAGTAAATCTTTACTCAAACTTATTCATGAAACAATAAACATTCTCAAACAGAATTTATTTATGAACACCAAACTTTCTTCTGACATTAGATGATTTGGTGAGGGTAACAAATGTTGTTTTGGAACAAAATTATTTAAAATGTCTAACTAGCTTTTCCATCCAAATAGAAGGCTTAGCTATGGGCTCTTCAGCATTTTGACTGAAGTATTTTTGAACGACCTGGAAAACAGAACTTTGTTCACATACACCAACTGTTACAGAGGTAATATAATTTTTAATCACATTAATGTAGACGATGCCATTGTTCTCTTCAATGGAAACAGCAAGTCATCCCTTAGGAATAACAGCAGTTATTCCTATTAAATACATACTTGTGGAACATCCATCAAAACATGTAATTCACTCTGAAGATGAAGATAAATATGGTTCTACAAGCTTTCTCAACCTCACCATCGTCAAACAGCATGACCATTTTGAATTCAAAATCTATAGAAAACCAACTTGTACTGACCAAACTATTAATTCAGAATCCAATAGAGTCAAATATTGTGAAGAGTGTTTACAATTATTATCTAGTACAGGCAGGGATGGCAAAACAACTTCTCATTACGTATCCGCTGACGTAGTCAGACGCATGGATTTCACGTTAATCGGCCATCAACAGGGAAGGTCGCATAACACAGAAAGTACAAATAACAATCACTTAATCTCAAAATCTCATTCTTACTTTAAAACCTGTGATGAAATCAGCATATTTAGCCTTTTTTTGTCCTAGGACGCTAGGCACGAGCCCGTAATTGTTTTTCACATTACTTCAGGCTAGACGTAGGGGTTACGACATTATTACTTAGATAAAATCAATTGGTGATTCGGCAGGATTTCAACCCGGGACGCCAGGGCCTGGAGTCCCGCGCTCTAACCACTAGACCAGCTCGCTCCCCCACATATTTAGCCTTAAAGAACTTACTTATCAAATTAAGCGAAAATTTCATGTCCATATTTTGAACGATTATAATACTAGCTGTATCCCTCTTTATTTAAGAACCTTGTGCGAACATGTGCTTGAATGAGACTAACCAAAATGTATTCTGTTTCCAGGACTTAGCGCATGTGAGAAAAAATCCTTCACCTTCCTAAGGAAGGAGTTGCCTGTGAGACTAGCCAATATTATGAAGGAGATCCGCCTTCTCCCAGAGAATCTGCTGCGCATGCCATCCGTTGTTATGGTCAACGAATGGTACATCCGTTCTTTTGAGGAGATTGTTGAATTTGAAAAGGCTGATTTCAGCAGCGACAATTTTGATAAGTAAGTTGATTCAAGGATGTTTCCCGTTTTTTTTTTTCGTCGTAAGATTATTCAAATTTACTTTTTTAAGATTTACTAAAAATGCCTTAATTTTCTTGGACAGTTTTGTTGGTATTCAGTACAATCGCAGTGTACAAAAAATCTCTTGATAAAAACAATTTTCCAAATTCTCTAGAAGACTTTTCATAAGAATCTATGTTAATTTATATTCTCCAAAAAAACTGCAGTACAACCTCTAAATAATGATTTGTTTATATTCTTGGCAAAATAAATTTCAGTGCAGTGAATTCTTTGTAATTATAACCTCTAAATAGCTAATTTCAGATAACAAAATACCTGTACAACTTTACCTCATAATAACAAATTTAAATACCTATCATGTTTTGACATGACATCTTAAATATAGCACAATGATCAGTATTGGGAGACAAGTTTATTCAGTTTCTGTGCAAAGATTGCATGGTGTGTGGATCAATTAATTTTTTTATTATTTACAATCAATGGCAAAATAAAGTAAATGGTGTGACAAGGTTGAAAGCTGTGAAATGTGTGATCCAAATTTAACTCACTGAATCGGATTGCTCTAAAGACTTGATCACACCAAGTAATCATTAATTATCAACTTTTTCTAAAACAAAGAGAATCATCAAAGACTAATAAATTATGCCAACCAAATACACATGCAAATTAGGGCATTTAATTTTCCTATTTAGTATTTCAGTACCTAAGTCATTAATATTTCCTGTTTTTTTTTTTATGATTTAACAATGTTCCTACAAGTTCAAACATCACAAAAATGTTCTTTGAACTTCGAAAGAGTGATTTCCAACCAATATTTTAGTTATGTATTGTAGTAAAATATCCATGATGTATTAAATTTTCAATATTGTATGTTGGATCTTATCCAATTACAAATCTGAATGAATTGCTAATCTTGTTTTTGTTTACAACATTGTTCATAGAGTGAGGAAATGTGAGAGGGAAGTTGTTTTCAAGGATAACTTGTTATCTGTAGCCCCATTTTATAAGCAGTAAACATCTTAACTTTGTTATCACTCTTGTTTTGTTTTCATAATACGTTTAAATTACATAGGTTATTCTATTTAAAAATTGTATGAGTGATCATTTATTTTTATCTAGTAAAAAAGACACTTTTAACATATTTTTTCAATATTTTTATAATTATTTATTCATGATGATTCTTCAATTATGACAGCAAGTTAGCTGAGTGGTGTTATAAGTGTATTTATAATAAGAGGGTGCTCGGTTCAATCTGACAAAAATTTGGTCTTCATTTTGACGATTTGAATCAGATCCAATTACTCTTCATTATTGGAATTTCAATGAATTGGGCTACCTTGGGGAAACGGTTTGTTTGTTGGAATTAAAAGCTACATGTATAATTAATTATTCATGTATTTCTTCACACTCTCTGTATCCATATGATGACTAGCCAAACACCATTTTTAATTACAAGAAAAATGTATTCTTTGTTAACTTACCCGTTCTAAGAACCATGAAACTAGCTACCCTTTAAATAACTAGTGTACTTGTTAGGTTTTTGATAGGCGTCTAAGTGATTTTTGTTTATAACTGACTGATGAATTTTTAAAATCCTTTCATGACATTTACCAAACACCAAGATTTTTCACTACTCTTTGAAATCCTGTTGATACTAGAAAGCTATTTGCATTTTCATCTCTACCGTACTTTGATCAGTGCTGACTTGATTTTCAAAATGTAAGTTTTGCAACATGTTTCAGAAGTATCTTTACCGAGTCTGCTATCAATAATTATTTACGTTATATTATTTTGCAATATCAGTTTTTTGCCATATAAATGATTGGGTTTAATCCGCTTGCATCATTTTCTTGTTAATTAGAGCTGATGACCTGAACTAATTAAACCTTTGCTAATTAGAGAAACTGTTCAGTAAACAAATGCTGCAAATGCCCACATTTTTTATTGATAAAGAAAACTTTTTCTTAATTAGGTAGATATTAAAATAAATTGTCATTCTGGCTGATGACACTCAATGGTTTTATAGAAAACAAGCAGAACGTCTTGGACAGGTTTTATATTATTGAAAAATATCATTAATTCATTATTAATCCTTCCCAGACGGGCGAAATCGTGACATAGAACGAGGAAAACTTATAGGAAAAAATAAAAATTAATTTTCCTTATTTGTGTTTTGTTATACAAGTATACATAAAATAAACACAATGGAACACTTCATACTGTCAAAATAATTTTTTACTTGTTTTTCACTATGCGGATATATCCGCTACCCGTCTGCGGATGAGTAGAAAAGCAGCGGATATATCCGCCTTTGAAGATATGACCATGACAACGTTAGGCAATAAATAAAGAACAATATGTAAACAATAAATAAAGACAACGTACTGTTGAGCGTGAAACTTCAAGGAGGGAGCATAGGAGGGGTGAGGGGGGTTGCATGGGAGAGGAGTAGGCGCGGGAAGGAGGGGGGAGTGCGGGAGAGAGCAGGAAAGTGGCGCCTTGATACCGCAAAACATATGGTTACTGCTCAAGCACCTGCCAGTCTGTCTGAAGAGAAGGCGGATATATCCGCTTCCCGTCCGGAATTTCGAAAACCATAAGCGGATATATCCGCCACCCGTCCTTTATCGCCAAAGACCCGTCCGGGAAGGGTTAATAATTAAGTATAAACATGTAACGTTGATTTTTAAAATTATTTTTCTTGTTACCTGACTTTTTCGCTTGTCTTAGCTTGCCACGGCTGTTTCAGGTCAAATAATAGTCTACTGTACTTCAGTTCTACACCATTTCAAAAATAAAACCAGACGTCGCCTAATTACATTTCAGAATAAACATCAAAAGTAGTTTATACTCAGTCAGTACATAACATTGCTCTAACATTTCACTCCCACAAAAATAATTTCTATCACATAACAATGTAGTGGCATTATAGTTCATTGGATAAGTCCATTAAAATGTTCTTTTGTCAAACTCAAACTTAAATATCTTTATTTTTGACAGTTGTTACAAAATTCATAATAGCGTCAACAAAATTCTCTTAAACAAATCATAATCAAAACAATATTTTCTTATGGATAAAATCTATGAACTAAAAATCATTGTTTTCTTAAAAGTCTTCAACACTGTAACAACAGCGTGACAAAAGAAGACTCTTAAGTCCCCTTTGCCAAATTTGTCCACACTATTTCCCATCTTCAGGGAAGTGGGCAGTGCATTGAACAGTTGAATGTCATTGTACAATAAATGATTTAAAAAAAAGCAGTTTTGTGTTTTGGAATGTCTAAATCGACCGGCTTCTCAAACCATAGGAGTTAGGATGAGACAGATTTTTAAAAAGGTCGATATTTTTCTTAACAAATCCAAGACAGTTTAAAATATAGATTGACGAAAAAGTAAGAATTTTATAGTTAGCAAAAAGTGGTTTACAGGAAAATTTACGACGCTTCTTAAAAATAGTTCTGATTGCTTTCTTTTGTTGTCTAAAAACTCTTTTAGAACTAGTGGTCAACCAACAAAAGTACGAAGAGTCTAAAAGTTTTGTTGTAGTTTTTAATTTTGAATAGAATAAGTTTAAACCAACTAATAATGTGTTAATATGTTTGACATATTTTATTTTAATGTACCATTATAATTTTTTACAGAAACCATTTGGATTGTTTATTAAGTTTCTTTCTCAACGTTTGTTTAAAATCTGAGCAAAAGCGTGAAACATCAACCTGCTTGCTTGGTTATGTTTAGATAAGATACCCCCGCCGCAGCAAACCTGCCGACCAAGCGAATTACCATTTGTCTGAATTGATTTTCAGTTAAATATATTTTAATAACATTAGGTTTAACGAGTACCTAGGTTTGCTGCTACAAGGAAACTAATAAAGTGTGTTTTTGAGTAAAATATTGATAGCTTAGTACAAAATAAATAAATTTGCCAAGTTTGATCAAAATATATCCATAAACAAGCAAACTACAACATTTGACAATATTCTCCATAAGATTAACATGGGAATTTTAAATTTACAATTTTTTTTATTTTCTCCGTTACTAATAATCAAACAAAAATACTTTTACATACTAAATTATTTGTTTTTTTAAGCTCTTTAAAAAGGTCTAAAGAGAAATCGGGAAATTTTGTGTTTTGAGGGTCAAAAGTGAGAAAAACCAATTTTTACCCCATAAAACCCCCCATAAAGCCCCGTTCCCATGGTCCGATCGTGCTGGTTCGCGAACTCATTCAAGTTTATCCCGCTTTACACCTTTAAACCAAATTTCATCAAAATCGGACAAAAATTACTCAAGTTATCGCGTTCACGGACGTATATATATATATATATATATATATATATACATAAGTCTATATATATATATATATATATACATATATAAAAATTTTAACGAATAGTGTTTTTGGCCTCTGGGGACATCAAAATGAAAAAGTAAATCGGTCCCGGGTCTAGGTCTTACCGTGCCACCTACGGTAATAGCTACTTCCCTATAGGGAAATTCGCTAAAACTTGACAAGATTGAACAGGGTGGAATGAATACACCCAACGACGACCTTGACATACATTTTGTCAACAGATGACACTCCTATCTCATCGTAGCACTCTTACTGTATTTCTTCTAAAACTTTAACACGATCAATGCATTAGTGAACTTAGAACTATTAAAAATGGTAAAAAAATATATATTTGAAAAAACACTTTCTGCTGTTTGACTGTATTGTATGTAGGTATACAAAATGATGTAATGGTGTATACAGTTTTTAATTCATCGCATGCAATATTTTTTTCAGTAAAATAAATTGATCTTGATTGAAATAAATTGAAGTGCTAGTTTTGATAAGTAAGGATTAAATCACGTTAAAATCCATAGGCTTCGATTACGTAATAGCCTAGAAATCACCTCAGTTTTATTGTTTTAATTTAACACGTTTAGTACTGAATAATAAGAGCGGTCTTCAATGGCTCAGCCCCTACGGTGTTCATCTCCTAAACTAAACCTATACTAAACTCACCATGCCGGTACAACCGTGAGAAAGATAAAGGTTTAAAAACTGTCCTCGTCAATGGTTAAGTTTACAGTGACCCAATGTATTTAAGATTGTTTGTACGCCGCCTATTATCTGTGCGCGCCACACGACAGCAACGACAGTGCCGACTAAAGTCGACGTGCACAATTATCGTGTTGAAATGTATTTTTGAATATTTTATTTAGTTTTATACTTAAAAGTCCACAGTTGAAATACATAAGAAATCATTGTGGTGTGAATTCAAGATCAAGTTGCGTTAAGCAAATCTAAATTTGAAAAATTGGTCTTCAATTGCAGGCTTTATTAAAGTGTTTTTATTTTTTAATTTTCTTGTGTGTTATTGTCAAATAAACTTTTTAAACACAGTTTGAGTAACATTCATACTCTTTACATAAATCACTGTTACGACCACTCTTTCAAATCTTATTATTTGTTTTTTTCTTGTGATTTAAATGTTGATACTTGTTTCAGGTTCTGCAAAGCACTGATCAGAATCCGCAACCGCCACTCCGATGTCGTTCAAACAATGGCTCAGGGAGTGCTCGAATTGAAAGAGTCCCATGATGTGGATACCCAGACTGAGAACAGCATCCAGTACTTCTTAGATCGGTTTTACATGTCAAGAATTAGCATCCGCATGCTTATCAATCAGCACAGTAAGTATTTTAATAGGCCTAATTTCACTAATCAGTGCACATGTGGGGCAAACCCAAAGCTGTTTTAACCGATAAGAAGAGACAATGGGATAGGAAAGTGTTGGATTGTTTCCCTCGATAGCTATAAACCACAACACATGTACCTGGTACAACTGCAAAGCAAGGACATATTTTTCTAAATGAAAATAGTGGTTAAGAAAAAACAACAGGTTATTCTAGCTACACACTGATGTTTCAAGCTTTGGTTTCAACTAATCATGGGAGATTATTCAGCTACATAAATTCTTACAATTTGCATAATTCTACAATAAGCTGATGACCCTACGATTTCAATCAAAGCTTTCACACACCCTGGTGATTACCCAAATTTGTAGGAAGTTTAATCAACGGTGGACTTTAATTTTAAATTGTGTCTTCATCTCAATACTCAAAATCTACATTTTAAACACTACATTTCACAATTCACAGGTGCGTGCGAAAAGGTTACAATGAGGCTAGGATTCAGAGAAGAAATCAATTCTTCTAAAATTAATAAATTACTGAGTTGTCCTAGGGTTTAAAAGTTTTAGTGGACAGAACGTTTGGTTTTAGTTAACATAATCCTTATGTTTGCATTAAGAGCTATGGACTAAACAACAGGCCTGCTGCAGTGTCATTAAAGCTAATACTAACTGTTCACATAAATCTATACTAACTGTAGCAGCATAATGGGAGAATGTTTCCTTGGCTGTGCGTTGAGACCTAAATAACCATAAAGACATTGTTCTCCAATAACAAAAATCATTGATATTAACTTAGTTATAGGCTATATACATATATAAGGACACATTTTAATGGAACAAAAGATATTTTGAATGAGCAACTCCAATAAATCAAGTATATATCCTAGTTTAAAAATGGATTTTTTTCCTATGATTGATACCAAGACATTAATATGTTTGGTAAAAGCATCGATTGTGTTTATATTTCAATTTTATCGTTCATCCTTATTTACGACTGTTTGTATTCCAGCCCTCTTGTTTGGAGGAGAACTAACCCATGATCCAAACCATCGTCACATCGGGTGCATTGATCCTCAATGCGACTTGGTTGCTGTAGTAAGAGACGCATATGAAAATGCTCGCTTCTTATGTGATCAGTACTACTTGTCCTCCCCAGAGCTCCAGATCAAAGAAGTGAACGGTATGTGTTTTTTGCCTGATAGTTTTTAAAGTGTAGATTGTGAGAGTTAGAAAACGTCAAGCCTATAGGCATATTTGATAATTCATTTCATTTGCTTATTTGTCGTGTCATTTCAGTGTTGGGAATCAAGCCCCTCTGAAATATACAGGAATACAACGCGGTCACACGGTCATGGTTGGGTGTGTCTGAAATAAAATTAAAAAACTTACTGGGTTGTTTTCCTGATGATAGTGAATGTTCAAACAGCAATGTAGGACACTTTATTTATTAACACTATACGTGTTTTATTTCATTCATGGGTCTTCTTATAGCTTAAAATATATTTACAATTGACTATCGTTATTCTGATTTGGATGGTTGAAACTTCAGAATAATTCAGACAAGCACTTGTGTATAATATTGTTCTTGCATGCAAGCGCTTCTTTGTCCATGGCCAACCAGACTAAGTTGGATTCATATACAGTAAATATGTGTAACATCAACTCACTTGCAGCTTGATAATTCTTAGAATTTTTTAATGAATTCCATAATTTATTATTTAGTTCTAATCGTTAACTTTCCCAAATCTTGTCCCATAAATACACTTTACCCTTAAGTGAAAGATGCTTCCCACAAATATGGCAAACAGGCCGTGTTTACCCTCGTTTAACTTTTTATAATCAAACTCAACAGTCCAATGACCATTTGCCTTCTTTTCCGTTTACATCTATTGTCCTGTCTATGAACATAGTGTACCTATGTAATTGTTGTATTGTTAGTTGTACATCAAGGTCTGCAGTGAATTTCTTGGATTCGTTCAGGATTATGAACTAATTCTTAATTTACATTTATTTACTTACTCGTGGATTTTATCGTAATATACTTTTATTGTATGTTACAACAGTGTTCAAGTACTTGTATAAAGCCATAAGTTTCCTTTCCACATTTGTTGTTTATTTAAAATTATTATCAATGGAAGTGCTATGTTCAATTTTAAGTATTGGTTTGTTACGTATGCTAAAGTGGACTCCCTCTTATCCGGACACCTTTTAACCGGACTACACTCGGCGGAAATGACATCTCTTTAACCGGACAATTTTTATCAGCACATTGGTTTAACTGGACTAGATCGGCAGGAAGTGGGCGGTACTGAAACGACAGTTCTTGTGGGAAAGATTTGAGACCAGTGATCACGTGTCTAAATACAATGATCTCCTAAATTTAAGTAGAATATCACAGTAAACGGTCCGTTTTAACGAGTTTTTGGGGACGTCGGTTTTACCGGATAATCCGTTATTTGGACTGGCCTCGGTCCCGAGGAGTCCGGATAAGAGGGAATTTACTGTATTGTATTTTTATCTGTTCTTAAAGATACAACGATTTTTTTACTTTTTTAAGATCGTGAGGATGGAGTTCCTATCAGAATTGTGTACGTGCCATCGCATCTGTACCATATGCTCTTTGAGCTGTTCAAGAACGCAATGCGAGCTGTAGTTGAACACTACAACAAGAAAGACGATGATAACTACCCAGCAATCCAAGTTACCATTGTCCATGGCAAGGAAGACGTGTGTGTCAAGGTACTAAACTAAGTATTTTGATATTTTTGCAATTGTATAAAATATTTATTTTTATGAGCATAAAACACCTTGAGTTAAAATTAGAGATCTTTTGATTCTTGATACCGATTCTTAGACATTAATATCAGTATTGAGAATCGATTGTTAAGAGTCCATATCGATAACTATAGTCCTCGCCACCCTAAGTTGAGGCAGCAGAAGGCCGCACTAGATCATGAAAAATTCGTTAAATCAAGGTCGTTGATATGGATTGTTCGTTAGGTAGAGATAAAATATACACTGTGTCTTGTGGAGAGTTCTAGGGGATTTAAAAAAGTTTGTTATATCAAGGAATTCGTTATACGAGGTTCGTTATATCAAGGTTAGACTGTATAACAGTTAAGGCGATCGCAGAAAGTGTCTGCAAGAATCGTGGGATTGAAAAGCACATTTTTGCCCGATTGTTTATGACGATGATAACATTTGAATAAGTTATTGCTGTTTTAAAATTGTTTCTTTGCTTCAAAAACACCCCATTACCCCTAAACTACTTTGTGTAAGGTCATTAAGATGGGGGTTGTGTAGTAAAACCAATCCATAGAAGATTTGGTAAAATTAAACGGTATCAGTATCAAGAATCAATTAACACTCAATAATTCAAATATTTCTTGTCTCTAAAACACTTTTCAACCAAGAAAGGTTTGAGCAAAGGAAAAGCTATTCGATTAAAATTTTTTCTTTAAAATTACGATCTGGTCTATAGAAAATTAATTTAGTGCTCAATTCTCAATTCAATGTATCTAGACACTGTAACGAAATTGTGCTGTTGTAAAAGTAAACATGGATTACATTTTTTTACATGATTTTAGCTATGAATATTTTGTTTTCTATATCTGAATCATATTATTTTTGTTGGGCTTGAATATCAGTGGAATTAATAATAGGTAAGTTATGATGCCAAAAAGTGGGAGGTATAGCATTGATTATTAGAGTAATTTTCATCTTGGTTTAGTGACTATTAACATTCGCTAGATTTCTCAACTCCTGAAGGAATCTAGAAGCTGCTGATGTAGATACTCTGAAAATGTAAAAGTACTTTTGATGGATCTTATCTGTGCTCTTTTTTATGATTTAATAGTTTTATACAATAAATGGAACAGTTGTACTAAGTTTATTTATGTTTTAATATATTAATTATACATGGAATTTTTTTGTAAGTACACATTCAATTGAAACCACACTCAAAGTTCTTATATTTATTAAAATTTGTATTTAAATTATTTAGAATATCCAATAAACTGGGAATCGGCAAGATAGATATGAAATGCATGTTTAAAGCTAGCAGTACACTATCGCCGAATGTAGGTGAGCATGATAGTGTACTTTTGTCTGCTCGTGTACGCTCGGGATAGTTTTCCTCGTCATGATTCATGCTCGCCTGTGCTCCAAATTTTGTCGGTTTTTGGGCCGAGTCTAAGGAGACTAGCTAAGGCGAGTGCCGGAAATTAAAATATATCTAACTGTGTACTGGGTGAGCTCGTGGTTCACGTTCAGCAGTATTCGTCGTCGCAACTCAAGTTAAAGACTAAAGTGTACTGCTAGCATTAGCTATATCCTTTTTGTTTCACGATTGCCTCCAAGTTCATTCATGAGCCTGGCCAGGGAAGCCAGTCTTCTTAATTTATCATTGCCTTGTTTGATTCTTGCAGATGTCCGACCGTGGTGGTGGAATCCCCCGTAGCCTCACTGATCAGCTGTTTCACTATATGTACAGCACTGCGCCGCAGCCCTCCAAATCTGACGCCCACACTGTTCCCCTTGCTGGTGTGTAGTGCATGTTACTTTTGAAAAAGAAATACATCCGTCGTAGTAGGCAAAGTTATAATAATTTTTTTCAAACAGGATCACAGAGGGAAATTTTTGATCCACATACTGTATAATCAACATGAGTTTAACAAATATGGTTATAACAGTATTTAGGTTTACTGTAATAAAAAACTAAAAATTGTTTTTTTGATTAGGCCTAAATTTTTGTAGTCTAAAATGAAGTTATACAAAATTGTTATAGTTTATAAAGCTATATCGATAAAAAATAAAAATCCATCAGTCAGCGGTTAATTGTTCCTGTAAACGAATAATATGCAGATGTTGTTCTGTGTTTTGCACATTTAATATTTTAACAAACGAATTAGTCCAGATAAGTAATGGTAATATAGGCTACAGTACTACATAATAGGGAAAGACGGGATTGAATTTTTGGTTCGGGACGGGACGGGACCGGATTTTTATTTCCTTCCCAATTTTTGGGACAGGACGGGACAGGATTTTTTCCTGTACATTAAAAGAAAGTCTTGAGTTTTGCAGTTACCAAACAAGAAAAACAAAATCTATTTGTGGCACTGATCTACAAAAACCAAAAAATGGGCAAAAATTTACAGGTATAGAAACTTTTGACTTGCGGTCGAAATGACTCGCGGTCGCGGTGCGATCGTCGGTATAACTCCGCAGTAAATGTAATCCCGACCCGAAAATCGGGAATATTTTTTTCCCGTAATTTCGGGACCCGTCCATTCCTACTAGTGTCTTTAAAAGTGGCTTTGAAAGGTATAATATATTTCTGTAATATATTTATAATGAATTTAATATATTTCTGGTCAAAAAGTTTGAAAATGTTTTATGTGTGTAAAATCCACCCTCCTTCCTCTTCCCATGGTTTTACCTTATTGGTTTGAGAATTCATTTGAATATATGGGGTTTACACACGTTTTCCAAGGTGAATTAAATTTGATCATATATTTTTCATGTGCAAAAGCAATTATTTAAATCTCCTTTGATGTTAAATATTTTCTCGTGAAATGTTTATGTTTTTATTTTAACTCAGAACCTGAAATTATTAAAATCTTAAATAAAGATAATAGGCCTAAGCTTGTTTGAATTTGTGCAACATACCTGTAATGTGTAATCAATAATAAAACAATATTTTCTTGTTATGTATCTAACGTTATATTATAATATAATTTGATCTACTAGTTTGTTACTTGATAAAGAAAAAAATTCAGTTTTCACTACTAGGAAAATTTTGTGGCTTTCAATCTTTTATCTCCTCTTGTAAGCTGTAAAACCTTACAGTAACTTCAAATGCTAATACAATGTATATTTAGAGTTATCTTTAGAAATAAATGTTCATTCAATCATTGCTCATGTACAGTCATAGAAACAAAGACATTTCTCGTCTAGAAACTAACAACGTATCAATCAGTAATGCCAATTTGTTATGATATACAAATTAAAATTGTTCTACATCTTTTATGTAGGACTTACCTTCATGAAGTTTGTTTTTCGCAGGTTATGGGTACGGTCTCCCCATATCAAGACTGTATGCTCGCTACTTCCACGGAGAGTTAAGCCTCCTCTCATGTGACGGCTACGGCACAGATGCCATCGTGTACATGAAGGTAATATTATATCTTGTAATACATAACTTATCTAAGAAGAGGACATTTCTTAAATAAGGTTTGATGCTTCCAAAAGTATAATATTCTTAAGGTGTTGATGATTAAAAAATACACTGATTATCTAGATAGGAATAATAAACACTACCTTGAAAAGGTTTAAACAAATTTTATTTAAAGAAGAAGATTTTTATATAAAACATGAATTTAGAAAATAACCTTTTTAAAGTGAACAATTTCACTTAAATGATTTTTAACGAGTACCCACTTGTTTTATATTAACAACCGGAATTTCCCAATCAATAATGTTGTTATTCGATAACCTTTAATCAGCTCACAGACTATTTCATCTTAGCTAAACTTATTTTATTATTTTGAGTTGTTTTTGTCTCTGGATCACGGAACAAACTATAAAAGGTATAAAATTACCTGAGTACCGCCAGAATGATCCTGTTGGTCCTTACGGATTACGCGTTTCGAGGAGCTTAAGTCCTCATCATCAGATCTTGTACAAGAAACACATCTATCACTTCGAAAAGCAGGTTAAAGGTTATAGGTTAAAGGCAGTCATGACTTTAACCTACAACTGTGCGGTCGGACATTGCAAGTTTTTGTCGGTAGGCCTACCCGTAATTGTAAAATGTGTTTATTTATTATGTGTCCGTGTTGTATATTTAAACTTTTGACGACCTTTTCGAAGTGATAGATGTGTTTCTTGTACAAGATCTGATGATGAGGACTTAAGCTCCTCGAAACGCGTAATCCGTAAGGACCAACAGGATCATTCTGGCAGTACTCAGGTAATTTTATACCTTTTATAGTTATTTTATTATATTTAACAAATTAATAATCTCGTCTTATGTTTTATATATTTTAGCTTGGAATATTTCATTGTTTTTCCAAGGGAACACTGGGTTGAGTCCTTACCCTGAATGCAATCTGGTTTATTCAATCACCTTAGTTCAGCTCTCAGTTCACATGGCACAGTTTACTATGCTGAAGGCTCCTCTACAAGTACAATGCAAACATCATGTCTCTTAGCTTTTCGGAACAAATTATAGTTTTTTTAGAGATTAAAACAGTTAAAAATTTTAAAAAAAATACTAGAGATCTAAAAAAATTTGTATTTCTTGTTTTTGTTTTTACTTGGAATTTCTGGTTCACCCTCTTCTTCAGAACATATACTTCAAATGTCATCTTAACAATGCACAATGACATATTTTATCACACTTTGGAATAATGACACGTGTTTACGCACAGTTGAGCTGATG
Source organism: Macrosteles quadrilineatus (assembly GCF_028750875.1). Taxonomy (NCBI): domain Eukaryota; kingdom Metazoa; phylum Arthropoda; class Insecta; order Hemiptera; family Cicadellidae; genus Macrosteles; species Macrosteles quadrilineatus. Next base: position 54,047,650 of record NW_026542600.1, read on the forward strand.
TGAAAGAACTGAATTAATAGGCCTAGACCATATTAAGGATTCAGCCCAGTGTTAAGCTATATTTTGTTTCAATTGTTATTTTCACAGGCCCTAACTCGTGATGCAACGGAACACCTCCCGATATACAACAAATCATCTCAGTGGCACTATAAAAATGTGATTCCTAAGGGAGATTGGAGTTTGTAAACGAAGTCGGAGTATTTGGTAAATGTTAAATAACTTACTTATAGTTATACCTTATGGTCATCCGTTAAGGACGGTTGCTAGATTTTTATTCCTGTTATTCAAATGTATATTTTCCACAGGCTTTGTCAAACGAAGCCAACGAGCTGTTACCTATTTTCAACAAAACGTCGACCAGGTTTTATCGCACTACCACACCCACAGGAGATTGGAGTAACCAGTCTTCCAACATGAATGTGCGACACTTCTTCACTGGCACTAATGCCAAAGTAAAGCAAATATACCGATCCATTTAGAATAGGTGAGTATACCTGTCTGAGGGTGTTGGCATGGCATGGTTGGTGATGCTGCAGCTCTCACTTGTACCCCTGTATCATACAACCTCAGCTCTCGCTTGCTTCCCACTTCAACCCACACCGACTGTGGTGGACTAACAAGAGTTAGATAACAAAAAGTCATTGTGTACAAATTTGTTGTAATGTTAATCTGGTTAAAATTATAACATACAGAAACCCGTTTGATCGTAAAGAACCTATCACAATCACTGCATCTTTCTAAGTTCCAAGCTCCATGGCATGTGCTGTATAGTTCTCATCCGATCAGCTTTCCTGTGTCATTGTTAATGTCAAGTATATGTTTATTTGATTTTTTTGTAAAAACTCCCTTTTTGTTAGGACCAAAATTTCAGTTCATATATATAGCAATAGCAACTGAAATTTGGTGTAATGTTAAGCTGGATAAAATCATAACACACAGATTCCCGTTTGATTGTAAAGAACCTTCACAATTCATCTTGCTAAGATCCATGCTCCATGGCATTTGTACAGTACTCGTCCTATCAGGTTTTCCTTGGTCAATGTCGTTGCTCGGTATATAATGTATCTGGTGTTTGTTAAAATTCCTTTTTGTTAGTACTAAAATATCAGTTCATATAGCAACTTGAAAGTTTTTTTATTGTAGCATTGAAGGATTTGACATGCTTTCAATGCAGAGAAGCCCTTTAATTTAGTAATCTTCCTATTTGCATTCACATATTGACTATAGTATTAACTATTAACCTGTAACTTGCTCACGTTTTGGGATCTAACAGCTGTAATATTTTTCCCTAACTTCCCTATAAATTGGCAAGAACTAACACAAAATAATCAGTGGTGCAGTTGTCTGGATTATGCCCTAGAATTTTGTATTGCTGTAAGAAATGTGGATACGAAAGCTGGAGGATTTTTTCCAACCAAATAGTTTTAAAACTGCAGATATACTTCCATTACATTTGAAAATGTCAAGTCAAGCAGCAGATCCCATAAATTGGCTGCCACATTTAATCAGGTGGATAGAAATATGATTTTTTGTTGAATTTGTTATGCAGACTTTTTCTTAATGATGACATTTCTAATTGGCAATTAGTAACAAAATTGCATAGCTTAGCTATTATTACAGGGTTTTGTTTGAATATTAGGCTTACCAGAATGGGAAAGAGTTCCCTCTGGCACAAAAAACATCAGAAACTTTACACCATCCACAAACTTTTGTGTAAGGTCTTTTGCGTTTTTTTCGCCAGAGCAGACACTTCCCTATTAGAGTATGTCTATGTGAGTATGTCATAACAAATATCATTAAAATAAAACCTAGGCCCTTGTGCTCTATGTTAAATTCATCACATTTTATAGATTTCAAATATTTTCATAGTGGTTTTCAAGTTTTGACAGTGATACAGTCCCACAGCACTCGAGCACTATGTCCCCTGCACAAATCTTGCCTTTTCTCTAATAGGTTTTCATCCTAGACCTAGTTCAACTATACTGTTTTGTAGATGATTTTGTAGTCGTCTTGTTATTGTCTGTCTTAGTTTGTTGTGTGTTTTTATTTACAAAATTTGGAAATTTGGTAGTCGCCAGGCAATATAGAAAGTATCAAAGTATCATTAGAGGAAAGTATCAATATGCCTCCCTGACAACCCAATACCGCCTCCACTGAAGGTAGGTTGTGAGGGTGGCATCTTGATGGCAACCACTACAGTAGAACCTCGTTTACACGACCCTCGATACCACAACGACCTCAATTACAAGTTCACTTTTCAAATATCCTTTAAAACGCCATAACACATAACGTTAAATTAAACTCTGCAACAGACTACCTCTATTAAAACCACCTCAACAAAGCACCTTTATATAAATCGGAATGTAACTAAGAACCTCTATAACAAGTAGTTTTGAGAAGATTACACGAATAGATGAAACTGTATTGAACAGTTCCCAAGAGTATTCACCAGAGCCAGTTTTGAAGGAAACATCGTCAATTCACACAGATGCTAGAACAAGTCTAGACTTGAAACCACCACTCCACCCTGCTATTAACCCACTCCCCTTCTTAAAAAACGAGTTATCTTACAGATCAGCGCAGTGTGAATTGTTAGTCAAGGTCAACTCACAACAGAACTCCTTATTACTGATCATGCATGGTTTTATCTTAAGTTCAGTATCTTGTTGTTTGCACGTGTGAGTTGTGAATGATTGGTACATCTGTTGTGTGTGTAAATAATGTTTGGAAAACAAAGATAGAATTCATTAACAATGGAATGTAAAAGTAAATTCAATAAACATTTAGAAGAAAATATAAAAGAAGGAATCTAAAATAGCTTACGAATTTAACATTTCCTCAACTGTACAACTACGTAAAAATGAAATGTGAGTATTTCTCATTAAACACATTTTCTTTACAAACCTACTTTAACTCTGTGACACAATATTAGGATTAACAGTACTGCATTATAAATTAAAATTAAACATTAGCATAAGCATAGCGTTACTTTGACATGCACTTGGTCAGTGTAAAAAAAAAAAAAAATAACACTAATAACACGACACTCAACAAGAAGAGTCCCTTGATAACAAAACTTTTCTCCTAATCTCCATAAGACACTTCTTAATCGAGGCTCGACTGAAATAGTAGTGATTTTCCTTGTAGACAATATACAAATTTTCAAACAGAATAATCAAAACTTCTACTCCTCTCATCCTAAATAGTCAATGGCTGTTCTTGAATCTTCTTGATTAATTGTAAATTGGGAGTAAAATAACTTGATTTTGGAATTGAGTTTGGGTTTTTTCAGATTGTGCCAATGCTTTGTATTACATATTACACTGTCTGTGCTGTCAATAGTTATATAAGACAACTAAAGAATTTAAGTAATTTTTTTTGTCAAAGGTTCTTTTTTGGTGATTACCAAACTAGTGCCATTACAATAATGAACTTAACTTACCATACCCAACAGTATACCACACTTTATAACTCTGTACTAGTAATACTATGAATAGATATACACTCCATTCCCTTCTAAAAGTTGTTGCAATTTTACTAAAATTAACAAGATAGAATTGTACCCCTGACTGAGTGTATTGATGTAAATTCTGAGTTCTGTCGAATACGCTAAACTTTTCATCAAGCCGAACTGAAAATAAAACTTATTTCAATACTGATTATACACGGGATCTCTGCGAACTGAAAAAAAATTTTAAATTGAGGAAGTTAAAATTGATCACAACACTCTGTTATATCGCAGAATAGTGTGCAGTAATCCCAGAATATACGGCAGTGTTCCCAACCTGTGTTACGTCATTACGGTATTGGCGACTCTCTAAATATCAGTATTATATATCATTATTGTTTGGGCTGGTGTTTACGCCTCATCGGCAACTATGTATAGGCAACATGATGTTAAAAATAGGACAAAATTATTTTGTTGGTTTAATTAACAATCGAACTGATGACGTGGATGACTTAAAGTAAAGCCCCCAAGTAATATAAGCAAAATTTAAACTCTTGCGCTTAGTTACAACACACAGGGTTTTATAATATCAGGTCAATATAACCTTCTTGGAAATGGAAATGGTGGATTAGTTAGGATATTACTGGAAAAAAGATTGGGGGAAACACTGATAGTACTTCTGTTGCATATTCACCCTTTAGCCCATATCTATGGTAAGCCTGTTTTTGTTGTTTGTGCTGTACATGCTGCTGTTTTGCTCAATTCCCACTTTTGCCATTTGTGTTTTTGTGACTTGTGTTTTGTGTTTTTTATCAGCTCATGAGATCATATCAACTATTTTTTACATTGAACAAAATGTAAATTACAGTTTTTTATTACATTGGACTAGGATTAGTTTTATTTATATATAGATAACAGGCTGTTGTCAATTAATTTGTTTTTACAACTGCGCCCTTGGTTTAAAAATAAAGCTGTAACTAAACTAAACCACTCTGACTAGTCTATAAAACAAAATAGCAGAAAAAGCTGTAACATTGAAAGAGGTTTTATTGTGGCTACAAAAACAAATTAACTGTATTTTTTATCTCTTTGTTATTGCAAATTTGGATTGGTAAAATCTAAAAAACTATACAAAAATATATATAAATGGTTGTGTCCTATGTGTAAGTGGTTTTTACAAAATAAAAATGTGGTCTTCCAAATTTAGTAACAGTTCTGAAACTTGACATTCTAAAAATGTATGATGTGACAAAAGCAAGATATGTAAACTACTTCAGTAAACAATCAACAATCAGAAAATTGGTTGGTGCACTAACAGGATTCCCCCGAGCTAATAAATACTATTAAGGCGTAATTTATAAATGGTTTGTACTAGTGATGTATCTATTGCTATTTATTTTAATTTGGTTTTGGTTCAGTCTTGTTTATCTGTTAATAGTTGTGTTTGGTTATTAATAGATAAATTAACCACCTTTACAGGGTGTTCAAAAAAGGTGGGGACATATTTTACCTAGTGATTCCTTGAGTCAAAATAAAGAGAAAATCATGAATGAATTTTTTTCCAAAATCGCTTTGTTAACCAGATATTTGCCATTTTTTTATTTTTTACATGAAAACTGTAAAAAAGCAGTATTATCTTTACTAATAATCAATTTGGTATAATGTGCATTTGTCATAAAGTCATCCTGACTATAATCCATGATCGTGATCATCTCCGGCTATCGAGCCAAAATTTTAGACATCTCCCTCAATCAGGAGGACATCATCATAATCTCCCGTGATTGCGGAAAAATCTTATGCATCCCCCCTGCAATGTCATCGTATCCTGCTGTCGTGGCAATATTTTGAAAATCTTCTTAACTCATCTTTATCTTTATTTTCCCGCAAGATCGCATCAAAATCATACACACCCTCTGCAATCATCATCATCCTCTTCCACAGTTACGGAAATTCTTAGACATATAGCATATCACACGATTGCCAAGACATGATCATTGTTTCCTGTGATCGTGGAAAAAGCATATATATATATGCCCAGGAATGGAAAAGACATCTTCATCTTGTCGAGCGATTCATCAAAATCTTGAACATCTCCCATAAATGCAAAGACATCATTATCGTCTCCCAGAATGGCCAGAATCACAGCAAAATTATTGTACAGCAACTGATAAACTGAAATTGCCATTTTAAATCCATTTTGGGTCTCCGGTTTTCTTTCTAAAAACTGACAAGACAACAAAACTTTAAAATCCGGCCCATCCCTAGTTAATACTTTTAAAACAGATTAGACCATATAATTTTTATAACAGATCATAGGATGGTATATAGTAAAGTTAATGGAAAGTTTTATGAAAATATTTTTTCTATAATCTAAACTTTTTATCAACTTATACCTGATGATAAAACTTGATGCTTCTGATTGCCGATTTTAAGTGGGTTAAAGACAGATCCCCATCTATCAAGGTCATTTATTGATTGATTTTTGTTTTTTTCTTTTACAGATCGGCGCCCTAAGGTTTATTTCATAAGACTGAGCTAACTCCATTGCAGGGTTGCTGAATCATCATTAGAGACGACTTTCTCTTGTTTTGTTATTTATTGGCATTGAACATTAGCCAAATAGTTTTAATAACCAACATTAAGCACAATGTGTTTAAGTTGAAGTCAAAGTTTTTAGTTTCTCAAAGTTTTTTATGTTTTGTTTTGTAGTACATTTGCAATGTTAAAACACCATTTTAGTAGTTAAGTATGTTATTAGTTATGAGTTACAACGTGAATGATGCTTGTTATTCGTTTGCATCTATTTATTGCAATAAACTTGACCGTGAGGTATTTTTGTATTGTACTGTAGTTGGATGGGTTTTTAAACACGCTCTGTTTCCGTACCTGTTAAATTATGTTTTGGTAAAGCTATGATTTATTTATGTGTTATTTTTTCCAAAATTGAACTGAAAATCTTTGATCAAAGTGCTGGGCTTGTCTCAACCAGATTGTATATAGTGAATTGAGTTACCATGGACTCTGCAACCCAGAGTAACTGTAGAACGGGAACAATGTGATTTAATAAGACTGTTTAGTTTGAAGTGAAATATTTGATAAAGTTATATCCTGCGAGTCTGTAGAAAGAAATCAATTAAAATTCCATGTGCATATCACTTGATGAAAGCAGCCTTCGAAATCTCTCAAGCATTCCCATTAAGTTCTTAACTTTTTCACCCCATTATCTGATAAACTTGCAATAACTAGGTATTTTCTGTTTGGTAATGTGTTGATTTCAAATCACTTTTATCATCCCAGTGCACACTTCATTAATTTGAAGGCCACTTTCTTGTCATACTGTGGCCACTAGCAATGTTTAATAGTTCCTCATTTTTGGTGGCAATAACTCCAAGTTTGTTGTGAGTGAAAGCAATATCTGTTTTAGATTCAGATTTAAGTTTTATATAATTACCCTATGTCCATCTAGCGGTACAAAATTTCATGAAATATTTTTACCCATTTACTTTTTGCAGACTCTTTACTACAATGTAATTTGATGCTTTAATAGGGTATGAGTAACTGACTCAATGTAATGCCTAAGTTAATAATATTTATACAAATATTCCTATTTAGTTATTTATGTTTAGGAACAAAAATGTGATTTACATTCAATTTTAATTCAGTTTAATTTTCATCCTACTTCTTGTTTTTAACAGTGTGTATTCAACACTGACAATGAGTTGTATCCACTTTCAAAGGAGATTAAAAAATTGCTTATGAGTCATTTGCTAAAAGAACATAACATATAACTAATTTAATTTTGTATATTTGCGTCCTTAGTAAAATAGTCAAAACAAAGCAATTTAGTTAGTTGAGGTTTCTTTATTGTTAACTGTTCATGTTTTCTTATGATAAAGTTTAATAATTGCGTTTTGTAGAACATGTTGTTAGTTTTCTATGGATAACGAAATACATACGACAAGTTATGTAATGGGTATTACATTTTATAAAGATAGTGTCAATAAAGTTCTTACTTAAATTTTTGTGTTTTATTAATTCTATCATGTGTATTGATTGGAAAATGAAACAATTAAATAGTGGTGTCTGTGGGATATCCTATGGTGACTGGATTTGAGATGAAAATATCATCACCAGGCTTCAAATGTCATATTCCTCAAGGTGAGGTCATTGGGTGGTAAACTAAACCATTTATTTAATTTTACAAGTGGTCCTGCCTGGGCCACTAAAATGATTAAGTGGTGTTCCAGTTCTTTTCAAATGAGTTAGTTGTAATTGTTGTCTTTGAGAATTAGTATTTTTAAAGATGAGTGAGGTTTATGCTTGTGTCAAGTTGGAAAAGCTCCTCACATCTAGATTTACTCATATACTGGTTTTTACTGAATGCTAATACTAAACTTTGTGGATAATTTTTATTTTTTTGGATCATGATACATGTCTCGTACATATAAATTAAGTGGAATGAAGACCACAAGATTAAATCAAATTAACATCTGAATGTGTCTAGAATAATGCCAAAAATGTGGTATGTTCTACTACAGTAAAATATGCCTTAGTTAATCTTATTAAAATAAAAATAAAATTGTATTTGAATTTCACCTTACATTGGCGGAGTAAACTGTTGCATCTAATCTTTTTAAAACAGGTCATAATAGTTGAATAAATCCATAACAGCTTTTTATTAATTATAGGAAACTAGTGTTAAAAAAATGTGGGAGCTAACTTATAAAGGTAAATAAGGCAAATAATGATTAGTCTAATGTTAGTGTAATTAATGGTGAAGTCAGTAGAAAAAATATTGTTCATCGAACCAAAATTTTCTAAGCCTAAATAAATATTATAGCCTGATAAAAACACATCAAAACTCCACAATAACGGAAAGTAAAATCATGAATAATTTGTTGTCCCTACAAGCCTTTGACTCTACAGGGAGGTGAGAATTGCCTCGGGCTCCAGAGTGTAATATTAAGGGGGTGAGGCGATTGATCGAGCAGGGGCGCACCAGCCACATTCTGTGGAATTTTTGCACACTTAAAACTCAGAGTCAATTGAACTAGTGATGGTCAAAACCAGACATTTCAAACCTCGAAGCGGAGGCCGATATTAAAAGAATCAATTCTCAAAACCCAAATGTAAAACCTTTAGTTGGTCACGGCTACAAAAAAAAATACATCTGTTATTAAAATGTTTATCATGCAATCAAAACTGAAACTGAAAGAGATTGAAGGTCATAACATACGAACAAAAATATGTGACTTATAAACTAAAAATAAATTTGTTATAAACAACAAACACTAAAATAAAACTGAACTCCTGGCGCTAACAGAAAAATGAGTATTAAATTGATTCAAACACTTAGTAGTCAATATTTGTTTTTATTTCATGAATATCAATATGAATCTGTATTCCAGTATTAGTATTTAAGATACATTTTGCAGTTTACTTTTGCAGAAATTGGATTTTTATGGTATAAAACACCAGGAACTATAGTTATTTGTGCAACTAGTGAGAAAAGTGAGCAATTGACTCACTCGAGAGAAATACTTACTCACGAGCCGTAGGCGAGTGGGGAATGGTTTCTCGAGTGAGGCAATTGTACTTTGAACTCGAGTTGCACATTATACTTTTCCTACAGTTACCAAAAAGCAAATAAATTGGTGAAGAAACATAACCTATTTTTACACAGAAGTGAACTTTTAATATAACATTTAATGTGAAGTGACAAATACAACAGTACAACAGCTGACCAGCTGATTTACAGCCAGTGCTGCCAACGTATTTCGCGCGCATACGACGTTGCCTGCATGTTACGCGCTCACTATTTCGTGCCTTCACGTTGCAAATCTGGAGTGAGACAAAGTAATTAGAGTGAGACAATGTTAACATTGTCTCACTGATGAGCGAATTGGCCACTTTGCTTTCTCAAATCAGTGAGAGAACATGTACATGTTAGATAACTGTAGGAATTTTTTTTTTTAAACCTACCTATGTGGCAGACAACAATATGTAGCTTCCGGCAAACAAACATCAGCTTTTAAAGAGGTTCTTGCTGGGGTGCCACAGGGGTCAGTACTTGGGCCAGTGTTGTTTATATATATTAATGATTTGTCAAATGCTATGCCTTGTAAAACAGTTCTATATGCAGACGACACATCGTTTATTTGGCCTTCTGACGATCTTAACACAGCAATCCATGGAATTGATAACATGATCAATATTGGTAATAATTGGTTTAAGAGTAATTTTCTTGAAATTAATAATGACAAGACAGAGAAAATATGTTTTACACTACGCAGAAACCAAATTGAAAATCCAGATTATGTTAAATTGCTAGGTATTTACTTAGATAAATTCAAATTCAAATTCAAATTCTTTATTTACTCATCACATCTTATAATGCACAAGGTACAAAAGATTGGAGTGTCGTCAGAATATAAACTAAAACTAAAACTAAACTAAAAATAATAAAGTTAACATAAGTAAAATATCTCATATAACTAGAAAAGACCTTATCATTCAGCGTATCAGTTTAAAAAGTATCCTTAAAAAACTCTTCTACAGTGTAGTATGGTTTTTGTAAGAGAAGTTTATGTACAGATGTAAGGGCTAAGTTTTTGGAATTATTTTTTTGTAAAATGCTGTACAATTTATTATAAACTTTTACTGCCATGTATTTTGGAGAGTTTTCATAGAATGAAAGCCTATGCCGAGGAAATTTCAATTTGTTCTGATGTCGTGTTGGATAGGTATGGTTGAATTTACAGTCATCAAAAATTTTAATATCATTAAACATTAGTTTAACAATTTCAACTATGTAAAGATTTGTAAGTGTTAAGATACCAATATCTTTAAATAAAGATCTGCAGCTTTTTCTTTTTTTAACTCGGGCCATAGTCCTCACTATTGATTTTTGAGCGTTAAAAAGGATTTTAGTTTGGGGCTGACATCCCCAAAGTACTATTCCATACCTAATTATTGATTCGATGTAGGCGTGGTATACCATTTTACATACATCCATTGATGTTGTATTACTAATTACACTGAGTGCAAACCTAAACGAATTCAACTTTTTGGACAGATATTGAATATGATTTTCCCATTTTAGTTTATAATCAAAGTGTATTCCTAGAACCTTGTGGGTATTGACTGATTTTAGCTCTCCACAAGATAAATTCTCCAACTTGTTTTTCTCACCATTTCTAATTTTAAAGTGCATTAAGTGGGTTTTAGAATCATTCATTAAAAGACCATTTTTGAAAAACCATTTTTTTAGTTCATCCACAGTTGTTTTAATTGATTTTTCTAATTGCTGAAAATCATTGTTTTTTACCACGACATTAGTATCATCAGCATACAAAAATAAACTACCACTTATATTTGAATCAAGGTCATTAATGAAAATCAGAAATAGCAATGGTCCCAGAATAGAACCTTGAGGTACACCATAATGGACACTATCCCATCTAGACGGAAACCGTTTGTTTTGTTTGTAAACTACTGTGCGCTGTTTTCTATTTAGTAAGTAGTTTGAGAGAAGACCTAAGACCTTTTCTCTTATACCAATGTTTTTTAGTTTGTAGATTAAAAGTTGATGGTCCACACTTGCTGTATTGACAAAAAATTAACTTGGGAAGAACATACCAACAATGTAATATCTAAGTTGTCACGAGTTTGTTTTTTATTGCAAAAACTAAAAAACTGTGTATCAAATCACACACTCCTTTCTGTTTACCATAGTTTATTTCATACACATTTATTATATGGAAATATTCCTCTGGGGAAATAGCTGTGGGGCCAGCAGGGTATTTACTTGACAAAGAAAAGTCCTGCGGATCATGTTTGATATACCAAATAAAGTTAACTGCAAACCTTTCTTTATAAATAATAATATAATGTTAACATGTTTAGCCTCTGGATCACGTAATTTACTAATAAAAAGGTTAAATACCTGTAGTACTGTCTGTGATCCTGGAATTTAGGTCAGCGACCTAGGTTTCGAACCTAAAGGTTCATTTTCAAGCAGGTGCCATAGTTAAAAACACATATTCCTCTTCATAACTGTGGAGAGTCGTTATAACACACTTTTGCCGGCTACACCACGCACGCTAACGTACCAGTATTGTAATTGGCCAATTTTGTTTAATGTTTAGTGTTTTCGTGTTCGTGTCTTGTGTGTTATAACGACTCTCCACAGTTATGAAGAGGAATATGTGTTTTTAACTATGGTACCTGTTAGGTACCTTTAGGTTCGAAACCTGGGTCGCTGACCTTAATTCCAGGATCACAGACAGTACTACAGGTATTTAATACTTTTAATAAATTAGTCTATGTTAAACAAAACATTACAAATTATACGAAATGTCACTCGACACAAAACCACTCAACTAGACAATCAAACAACCTGTACATCCCACCAGTTAGACTTTCAAAATTCACAAAAAGCCAAAAATATTTACAACTACAACTTTTCAATAAACCATTTATTTCCCATTCCATTTAGAGAAATTGATAACATAAACCTTTTCAAATCAACATTATCAAGATGGCTAATTAGCAAAGCCATTTTTTCTATAGACGATTTTTTAAACACAAATAATTACTCTAAACTCTTGACACTATTGGCCACTAGGAGGCAGCCTGCATGACCAAAAATCTTTTTACAAATTGTTTAATTTTAAAGTATTATTTACTTAAGTTTTTTATACATTTGTGTAAGAGCATTCATTCTTAGAATTTTAAATTTAAATAAAATATTAGGCCTGTATCTAGGGGGCCTGTTCAATGCTTCATAAGATGATATTTAGATTTAAGCATGATGTCATATTTGTGTCCTGACTTCTGACGCCTATTGTAATTTTATGTTGCTGAATGACAATAAAGATTATTATTATTATTTTAAAAGGTTACTAACTTCCACCATTTACTACCTTAATTAGTGTCAATGGTGATCTGTGTGCTCCATTGCTGCCAGCTCGTGTGTAACTTAACGGCAAACGGTTTTATAAACAATTATAATGAATGAGGCCAAAAAATGAAAGCAGTTAATAAAACTTCCGAAAATCTTTAATTTTGAGACTATTGAATCTCAAAACTCTCCAATCGAATCTCATGATCAAAACCGAAACTGATCCAAAGTTTTGAGGATTGTGGTTCTGTTTTGACACATCACTACATTGAACTTTAGGGGCCAGATGTAACCTGCAACATTCTGTCTTTGAGCTCTGCATAAGGCAGGTATCTGCCCATCACCATTTTTTCAAGGTGTTTTCCCTTACTTGAATGCAGTCAAGCAATTGGTTTGCATCCTCCATTCTTCATAGACTACCCACTTCTTCTAAACATTATATCCCCAAAATAGATCATTGAGTCTGACCTTCCCTGCTTCTTGCTTCAGTTGCCTCCTGTTGAACCCAAAAATGTTGTATGTAACTATCTTAGAATAGGGGAGGAAAGATGAGAATGAGCTTGCTTCATGATATGCACAGAAGCTCTACCTGCCCCCTCCTTAGCCCATATATCACCGAATAAGAATAGAAATCTTTATTGTCCTTCAAACATTTTACAATGCATATGGGGTTCGTCATTTTGCAAATTGTTCAATACAAAATTACTTAAATTTAAAATGTAAAAAAATTCAATGATATTGAAACACAAGTAATTATTTAAGAGACATATTAAGAACATATTCATTCACACACTTTTGAAATCACTTGCTGTTCTTCCTGTTTCTATGGCAACGGCAAACTGAGGTCATTGTGAAAGCTGTCTCTAGCCTTAGATCAACCTACAACACCTCAAATCTGAAAGTGGGATTAATGCATTTTCTTTACTTTTATATATTTCAAATTTTTTAGCTGATGTAGTTTGGTTGTAAGTTTGTACAAGAGGGGCTTGTACAATCAGTGTAGGTAGTCATAGTCGAGTTTGGATCTAGATACCGAAAAGTGTAGTGTATTTTTTAAATTTTGCAACCAATTTATTTAGTTGTATATCTTTTTCAAACTAAAAAAGGACAGGTTTCTTTTAACTTAGAAAACACTGATTACCTACATTAACATTTTCATCGTTTTAGCAAATTTTCCTACAGGGATGTATGTAGCTTTTATTGTGCGTGGACGGTAAGGCCGGGACCAATTTAATTTTTCTTTTTGAAGTCTTCAAATTAGGTAAAATTTCAACATTTGGTTAAAAAAACACTTATTACCTTCCCTGAGGCAGCAAACCTAGGTAGGCTACCTACTCGTTAAATCTAGTGTTATTTAAATGGGGAATAATATGTCTTGTCTCAGTGGAAATATTTAAGCAAAAATCCAATCAGACAATTAAATGGAAATTCGCTTATCTACAGGTTTGCTTCAGACAGTTAGACAGACAGACAGAAAATCTTTATTCGAAATCTTAGGGATTTGAAAGGCGTCAATACAATATTAATACAACAATGAGATGAATTATTGTTAAATACAATCAAATTTCCAGTCCATATGGCCAAATTATTATATTAGTAAGTCCAAATGGCTAGTCCATAAATTCTTTTATGCTGTAGAATGGCATCTTGCAGAACCAACGGGTGAGTCGAGCTTTCAAGGTTTTAGGGTTGTCATCTTTCAGCTCTCCTGAAAATTCTTCACCTGCGGGATCGAGGAAGGAAAGGCTTCTTGACATCATACTCCTACGATTTCAGAGGAACGACTTTACAACGTTCACACTATCCGTTTCCAGTTCCATTCCTTGACCATTTTAGTGGTTATCTGGTTAGTGGTTATTGGTTTCGGACTTCGGAACGTTGTTTTGTTTTGTTTAGTTGAAATACACTGGAGTGTGGCAAAAGAATGAGTGAGGCAAAAGTAAGTAAATGCTGCAATTAGCTATTTTGTGTGCTATAATCAGTGCAAGGAAAAGGAAGCCCTCATCTTTGTCAGTTAACTATATGAAAAATATTTTTATTTAAGTAATATATCATTGACTTTTGATTACTGAAGTAAAACATCCCATCCATGGTCCAGCGGTTGCCATTTTTTTATTCAAGAAGAGCACTGAATGGAGCCATTCCAACAGAATGCAAGTTTAAAGTTAGTTTTAAAATACAAAGTTTAGTTTCAAATGTTTTTTTTTAATGAGTCGTAACCTGTGTTCCGAGTGGATTGACGCTTTAAATTATGTAAAATATTTAACATAATATATTATGACATCTACTTCATTTTAGTACATTTTAAATGCTCAGAATAAGATTAGTCTTATTTAACTTATAAAATATAATATTAACGACAAGCGTCATGGGCTATGCAAAATCACATATTTTAATGCTAAAAGTTACCAAATATTTAGTGTGGATGGAGCTTCTTGTTACCCTAAAAAAGGAGACTGAGAGGTTATCTAGCTTACAAATAGAGCTCTTCCAAAAGAAAACTTTGACAGTTGCAGAGGTAGACGACAACTACGATACTGTCACAGACACTGCCGATGATCTGCTGAAACCTTGCAATAACTGGACCCCTTCACCTGCCACAGTACAGGCTTATAAAATACTCTAGATTACTGTTCATCACTACACTACCTACTATCCTACAAGGACAGTAGGAGTCAATGCACCATTGAATGTATTTATTTGAATGTATTGAGGTGGTTAGAAATTTTTTTTGGTGGTACTTTTTTTCGTAGTCGTAGTTATAGTATTTGAGCTTTCGTACATTAAATCATGATGACAGTATCCTGTCTCTTATTTTAAATGTCTTTGATCGATCACCCAACTGACTTCAAGTATTCTGGATCTACCATGACGTCTCTTTTAGGCTATGGTCTGTGACACAAAAAAACGCTTGTTGCCACTCAAAAAATATCGACTAGTTCAAGACGCGCCGCCCTGTGCCGTGCCGTACCGCTTTCTGTGTGTTTCTTCGGAATCGGATTACTGTTCTAAGTACGAAGTAAGTACGTATTAACCCTTCCAGGGATATGGGCGGATATATCCTTCAATCCTTGTTTACTTTCCGGGCTGAAAACGGATATATCCGTCCCAAGAAATTTCTTCTCTGGGATAAAGACGGATATATCCGTCCAAAAACGAATTGATATACAATGTTTATAATAGGGTAGTAAACATTATACTGCATTATAAATGGATTATTTTGTTTTTGTGGTTGGCAATAATAATTGCCGCAGCTGTTTCGGCTATTTTGCACCATAGAGTGTGCATAAGTAAATATTGCTGTCAGCTGTCACTTCACACATGGTTGCAGTGAGTGATGTGTAAGCGTGCGACCACTGCGACTTGTTTGCGAGCCGGGTGCGTGGGGGGAGAGCGGTACCAATCTCCCACTCTCAGTTTATTGGACTACGTGCTGATTAGATGAGTAGTGACGGTTAAAAAAGTGTCAGGCTAGGCTAACATAGATTAATATCATGGCAACCGCCCGTGAAAAAGGGCAAACCATTCACAGAGAAGCGATGGAAGTATTATAAGACCAACATCCGCTGCGAGTAGAAGTAGTATAGACAACATTTTTAGGGCGACTTAGTAGCAGCAGATCGCCAAGCGCCCGGCTGTGGTGGGAGCCCCTCCTGGCCGTAAAGGCGGTGGAGGGGCCACGCGCAAACAAGTCGTGCGCTTACAGTACATTTGTGTTTTGTACTTTTGTTTTTGTTATATTGAGCTTAAGTTACTAATGCAAACGATCTGAAATTTTAAGATGTTATTATGAGATGCTTTATAAAAGTATGTCTAAAGGGGGGTTTTATACTTAGCAGTGAAAATAATAATATCGAATGTGATGGATATGACGAACCTGAAGAACAGTCTTTACGTAGTGGAAGTCTTGGCGGGGAATGGGATTGAGGACATGGGAGCGGAACTGAGTCGTTTAGATTTACTTCAGAATGATCTAGATACATTTTTATGGATAAAAAAATCAAACAAGGGAAGGAATAGCCTAAGGTTGACGGATATATACGTCTGCCGCCCACAAGAATACTCAAGATTATTGGCAGTGTTCATATTTTGTGATTATCACTCATGGCGGCAGACGGATATATCCGTCCACCTTCTGTTTTTGTGGGCCAAAGATGAATATATCCGTCAAATTAAATTTTATTTTCTTCATAACTTTTATAAAAAAAATAGTTCAGCCCTAAGGAAAATCTTTCTATGGTCCATGAATTATTTCAAGTGAAATAAATACAAAACACAACCACTTAAGTTTTTAATTTTTGGCAAAAATAATTAAGCTCCAGCCCTTCATAGCCCTGGAAGGGTTAGGTTTTTTAACGCGCGTCATGCGCGCAGCGCCGTGCCGTGCCCCGTTCTGCGTGTTTGTTTACTTATTTGTGACGGAACAAGAGTATTTTAGTAATTCTTTACTTTATTTTAAAAGAGAAGTTGTTATTTTTGTGTTCCAACAAACTTCCGAAACAAATTAGTTTGATTACCTTATTTTACCCAAAAGGGATTGATGGCGCCAGACATTTAAAAATATCATACATTTAAACAAACTGACATAAATACAAAACATATATTTATAACATTGGCATGTGGATAGGCGGATCAGTCAGAAAATTCTGGTAAATTGTAAATGGTGTTTCGTAGTTATAGTATTTGAGCTTTCGTACGTTAAATCATGATGACAGTATCCTGTCTCTTATTTTAAATGCCTTTGATCGATCACCCAACTGACTTCAAGTATTCTGGATTCTGGCTCTACCATGACGTCTCTTTTAGGCTATGGTAGCTTTTGAAGGTACATGTGGACGTTAGGTGTAAATTATTAGTAATTAAATTTTGTTTGTAAAATAATAGTTATTCTACAATAATTTATTTCTAAAATGGCTGATCTGGATGATTTCTTCGCAAAAAAAGATAAGAAAAAGTCGAAAGGAAAGAAATTTACCACGGCAGATGAAATTGCTAAAAAGCTGGAGGAAACTGGCAAAAAGACAGAAAAGTCTAAAAAGGAAAAGACTTTACAAAACACTACTGGTCCAGATGGAGAAGAAAACGGCACAATAATTCAGGTAGTCTAACATACTTTACCAGAATTAAAACTTAAGCTATTAGGTTGTAAAAAAATAAGGCCAATAGCCTAGTTTGATGGTTTTATGGTTAAGGACCATAATGAAAGTCGGTAGTCTATTTCCCCTCTGTTCTACATTCTCTACTCTACTATTGGTGTTAGACTTACTAGGCTTACCATCTTATGTTATTGGATTACTGATCCTATAGAATCAAATGGCGTTTGACCATAGTTGTAACCTGGCCCAGATAAGGATTTGATGACTGCTGAAGGACCTATCCTATGTTTGGACAGTTACCAGTTTTGCCTTCAAACATGCCATATCCTTGGTTAATCTTATGATTCAGCCAAGTTAAATACATTTTATCAGAAGGCCTTATTTTAAAAAAAATTAGCAAGTTGCATGGGTAGGCTTATAAACTTAGTCAAATATTAAAAGTTGAGTTATTTGATGCCAGGAGACAATGTTTTTTAATATTCATGATTAACATAGTCTACAGTGACAGTTAGCAGTCCTTATCAAATTAGGTTATTCTGTGGCAAACCCTTATCTTACTCTATGGTATTGAATCGATTGTTACAATTGATACAAGAAGTTTAGGTTTTGAAAGTTTGGTTACCTATTTACTGAATCGATATTCTACTTTTATTGATTGATAATCTGAGGGAATCAGATAATCAAAGTCAATTCTGTCAGGTGGCAGGGACTTATTCGGTGTGAATGATCCAAGTGATTTGCAACTTATTCTGTCAAGTAACACACCAGTGATTTTTAGATACTTTAACCCTAGCAGTGGCCAACCGTCGCCTGGTGACGGTATGACGTTGATGCTTAGAATGGCCAATGTCGTCTGGTGACGGTATGGGCCGAAATTTTTTTAACGGTAAAAAAACACTTACAATCAACTCAGATGAGAATAATATATATACCATTCGAAAGATCACATTCTGAACTTTCATTTGATTACATAAACAAACCCTGTAGCAGGTATATAACAATGTCACGACGATTAGAAATCAAATGAAATTTTGGCGCGGTACGACTTTTGCAGCCGACACTTGGGAACTGGCAAAACACGTCTTGTTTGGCATTACCCTGCTCGGGTAATTTTCGTCTTGGGATGTTGCGGGTGGTACTACTGGATAGCCATTGATTTTATCTTCATTGTGGTAGTGATATTTATAACTAAATATTGATTGCACAATCGGTACGATTTTATGAAAACAGCTGTTTTCGAAATTTCTAACAAATGGCCAACAGTCGTCTGGTGACAGTATGGAAAATACGAATTATATACAGTGAAATTTATTATTACTAGTCATATATTATATCATTTTGAAGAGGAAGAAATTTAGATTCAGAGAGTGGCAGCCCTGCACTCAGGGTTATTTCTGTATGCTCGCATGTAGACGACAAGTGAGTCATTACTGCTACAGTCTGTCAGCTGTCTTGTATTGCCATTGTTTGTTTGTGTTGTTGCCGGTAATAGTTTTATCCGCAATTTATTACTAAATGTTATTAGTTCGTAGTGTTAGTGTTAGTGAAGTGTTGTGTGTGTGTATAACAGTAATCTTCATGCATAAATATTACTGAATTGTGTGAAATAGTGTTCATAAAAGGTTGTATTTTGTTAGCATCATGTCCTAAAATGACGATTCTGACATTCAGAGATTGTTGTACCTATATAATGATATACCCAAGGTGTTATACATTTTTATAAAGGTAAATGAATACACTACAACATGTTTATAATGTTTTGGGGGTAAAAAATTTGGTAAAAAAGTTATAGCCTATACTAAATAGGCCTACTACTGTATTTTGTTAGCATCATGTTCAAAAATGACGATTCTGACATTCAGAGGTGCTATATATGCTATATAATGATTTACCCAAGGTGTTATACATTTTTATAAAGGTAAATGAATACACTACAACATGTTTATATTGGTTTGGGTGTAAAAAATTTGGTAAAAAAAATATATAGGCTACTAAATACTGTACACTCCATTTTCTCGAAATGCGCAAAAAATTCAAAACGTTCTCAAATTGATACATAATCATAGGTGAAAATAACTTTTTACCATCATACTTATGACTTTTTTGGATTCCTTACTTCATTAGCTTTACAAATATGTAGGCTACATATCATCAGCCTACATAATGTTTCACAACACAATAAACACTGTAGGCTATAGTTTACACTTATTTGCGGTTTTGCGGTTATTGTATTATTATGTCCCTATTACGTAGCTACAAAAAAAAAATATTTCTAACATGTTATACATTTTTATGTAGGTAATTGAATACACTACAAGATTATTATGTTGGTTTGAAGTAAAAAAATTTGGTACAAAAGTTGTATACTAAGTACTGTGAATTTTTTTCTCGAGAAATCGCTAAAATATAAAAACATTATTTTATATACGTATGTTTATAGGTAAAAAATTATTTTTACCATAAACTTTATGACTTTTTTGGATTCCTTACTTCATTAGCTTTACAAATATGTAGGCTACATATCATCAGCCTACATAATGTTTCACAACACAAGCAAGAAGCAAACACTGTAGGCTATAGTTTACACTTATTTGCGGTTTTGCGGTTATTGTATTATTATGTCCCTATTACGTACCTACAAAAAAAAATATTTCTAACATGTTATACATTTTTATGTAGGTAATTGAATACACTACAAGATTATTATGTTGGTTTGAAGTAAAAAAATTTGGTACAAAAGTTGTATACTAAGTACTGTGAATTTTTTTCTCGAGAAATCGCTAAAATATAAAAACATTATTTTATATACGTATGTTTATAGGTAAAAAATTATTTTTACCATAAACTTTATGACTTTTTTTGATTCCTTACTTCATTAGCTTTACAAACATGTATATATCATTATTAGTATACACATATATTATAGAACTTTTTACAACATAAACTAACACTGTACGGTTTTCAATTTTTTCGGTTCTCCGTTTGTCATTATATTTCGCCCCAAAATCTTATTAAAAAAAATATTTTCCTAACATGTTATATATTTCTATGTAGGGAATTAGATTGTCTACAAAATGTATATAATGAATTTCCCATAAAAAAATCCGTAGAAAAAAAATGCAGAAGCCGCTTTTGAAATTTAAAAAAAAAATTCAATTTTTTTTATTTTGTTCACTTTACCGATAAAATACACTGTCTAAATCATTATGATATTACTATTTCTAGATTTTCCTGTTCTTTCCGAACAAAATGAATATGAGGTTGGCTAGGTTTACTTGTACGGTTGAATTTTTACGAATTTTCAAAAAATGGTCTGCAAAATCGCCAAAATGGGTTGGCCATTCCCCACTTCTAACATTGGCCACTGCTAGGGTTAATACTTCTTTAACCATCATCATTAAATTGTGCTCTAAACCGCGTTTTTAAATTACGTGCTTACAAATAGCCTATTATACCTACAAGTAAAGCCAATTCTTGGTAGCCTAATAAAGTAACTTAGGCTTAGTAAATGCATCTTGTGTACATTTTGTGTGCATTTTGTAGCACGATAGACTATCATTTCATAAATTATCGCCTCCAAACAAAACTGCTGTTACATGATTTTTAATAAAACAGTTTTTCCATTGGATAAAAAAAAATGAAATGTGGCAACTAGGTCGGTACCTCATAAATATTATGTAGCCTAAATTCAATTTTCTTAGGAGGCCTATGTATAAAACCTACTGGCCATAACCTAAAGCCACAAATTTATCAATTGAATCAGCTGTAAGCTGGCACTTTCTAATTGAGGTGATTATTGTTCGTACTAGGCCTAATTATCAGCAGTTTGCATCAAGGTATTCAGCAGTGTTGTAGTTGGGTCTTACTTAGGGTGATACTAAAGACTTTTACAGCCATTTTAAACTTCTGATCGTCAAGATACCGATACCTAAGAGGAAGTTTGTTGGAGAACTTGGTGGTGAGGTTGGGAAGAATTTGAGCGTTCCGCTTAGTGTTGTTGATCCACTGCTTTATGAAGTTTCAGTATTTCAGCCACTTCTGTCGCATGATTTATTCAGGGTATCAGCTACACTTTTTCTGAGGCACTACATGAGAGAGCAAGCCATGTGGTGACATGGGCGTGGTCATTCCAGTCTTTTCGGCTGACCAGCTGATAACCGAAGAGTTAGGCCTATACAGTTACTATGTTCTCAATGAACTCTCTTGAGAGGATGCCAAAGGTTCTCTGGTTTTGGCTCTATTCAGTTGGAATTTTCTGAAACCACGTTTGGGCTTCTTTTCTTAGACCTGGATTGTGGTTAAATCTTTAGACTCTGTGAGATACATGCCAGGTGGTGAAAAGAATGGTATCATCCGCAAATAATATAGAACTGGTGTTCATTGCTTTCATTGTTAGGACCAGGATAAAAGAGGACCCAGCACAGATAATTTGGGGACCCCCTGATTTACCGCTAGTTCTTAAGGTTCAGGTACCGGTACTGGGTGTGGTGGTAGCGCCAGGTATCTTCCCTTTAAACAAATCCTTTAATCGTTTATCAATATTGGTTCCCATTTCATATTTGTGTGAATTTTGTCATATGTACTGTAATTGACATTTATATGATAAGCATTAAAATTTACGGTTAAATTGTTGAAAATATTGGGCTAGGTTTCAGAGGTGTTGCATTTTTGGAGCAAGCTACAATTAAACATGTTTCGACTGAAATTTATTGATGTTTTACAATATCATAGGGCCTATTTATATAATTTTTATTACTTTTATCTCATTGAACATTGATATTTAAATGTTTCTCGACTACCCACCAAATGTATTGACGTCTTGTGATGTTAATAAACAAACAGTAATTCAATTTAGCAAGGCTAATTTTTAATATGGAGATGTAACTACCAGATTGGTACGTTGCATGTCCATATAGCCTAAGTGTAATTTTTTGCTGTTGAAGCTGTCATATCTCAATATTCCATTGCTGCTGTTTATGTACCTATTTAGATATATTTTGCCTGGTTATGAAATCACTATTGCTTCTTGCTGCTACTACCTTTATTTAGAATGAGATTAATAGTGCTAATCAATCTATAAGTTATTAATTCAATGAAAGTGGAAAGTATTGTAGATTATGTAGCCCAAGCTTATGGTAATTTAAACTCAGTTTATCGAAAGTAATCACCATTTTCTCAGTCAACTGAAAGAAATAGTATTGCTTGTAACCTTAGAGGAGAGAAAAAAAGTTTTTTACAAAGCAAAAGTGCAGCTGTTCAAAACATGGGCTCAAGTAGTCCTTTCTATCCCTAGGGTTAAAAAAAAGGAGTTCGGGTCTAGGGTCTAGTGCATCAGCTTTACTTTTTCATACTCTTAAACTGCACTGATTTACTGAAGAAAATAGTTCTCGTTGATTTATGATCGTAATGAACTATTATTCGTATTGAATAGCGTTTAACGTTACCTTGTCAATATTCAGGCAAGTTTATTGAAATGTCAAAATATTTCAGTAAATTGGGTACCTAGACCGATGCTTTTAGGTGTTGAATGAGACAACTCAAATTATTTAAAATACTTAAACGTACTCATCACAAAATGTTGTTAATTAATTGATTATGATACAAATAGTAATATGAATTAGGCTAGGATTTCTTATTGCATTGGTGGAGTAATACATTTTGCATCAATATACCAACGACGGTCATAATATGTATATTCCTTTGTTTGGCTATAGCATTGAAAATAAATCTATGGTACAATTTATTGCTGATGATTATAGTCAGTTTACTTAACGTTAGTAGGAGAAAAGCCTGGGAAGATATTTTGTGTGAAGCAACTTGTAAGCCAAATAATTTTAAACATGTAATTTGCAAATTTGTTTACAAAATTGTTTTGATGAAAAGTATGGTTTATCACACATACTGTAAGTCTGTTTCTCTTTGTATGTCGTTGGAATTAAGCTTCAAAATGAGCCACTTAAGGAACCATTGATGGAATTTGCTAATTTAATATAGGCCTAGACACAGACAGGGGACTCCTAAGCAGACTACTCATTAAAGTCACCTTAAAAGTCCTTAAAAGGCTAGCGGCTATCTTGGATAGTTTCAAACAGTTGCTGAAGAGTTATTTACATACATAACAAGAATCATTACCAATAATACTCTATAACTACCCAAAGTAAATAAAGCTATTTTTCACCACTCTTTCCAATATCTAGGACCAAAATACTATAATTATCTACCACTTCAAATAAAGAATAGTTTGAATTTAAGGCAGTTTAGTAAAGCAACGATAATTTCGCTTTCTTCTCAGCATCTCATAAATTATATCAATAATATTTTGTTGTAATACCAGTAACTTTCATTGTTTATAAATACCAGATGTCAGGGAATTGCCATCACATGCTCAGTTCAGGCGAAATCCAATGTTTTATAACAGATAAATTACAATGTCATCTTAACTGATAAGTTAGTATAAACAAACTGGTTACACTACTAGATCAAGTAGCCAGTCATATTTCTCTGCATCTTATTTATTGTTATATTGTGGTTATTAGTGGGAAATAAACTTCATTTATTCATTTATTTGTATCATAAAAAATACTTTTTCAAACACCAAAGTGATTATAATTTAAATATCTAGGGCAGTATACTATGAGATTAGAAATTTTCTTTGTAGTCCCTATTCAATTGTTTTCCAAGGGAGTCCTTGGAAGCTAAAGGCCATCTTGGATTTGCCCACCTGTGATGATTTCAAACCTTAGCCACTTATTATTATCAGGCATCTATTATTAATTTTGAGTTATTTACCATCTGAAATTTTTTCAAATACCAAAGTGATTGTAATTTTAATATCTAGGACACTGTGGGATCAGACATTTTCATTTTTTTTTTTTTTTTTTTTTAGTTTTATGAGTTAGAACGTCTAGGCTCCAAGGACTCTTAATACTGCAACAATACGATATTATTTTTGTTAATTGGGACTATTTGCATCAGTATACAAACAGTATAGAAAAAGAGCAATTTTAGCTTTGTGACACTGACACATGTACTGAAGAAACCAGTAAAAACGTTCTTCACTGCAACCCTTTTTTCAGGAGGATGAATGGAGGGATTTTGAAGAAGAGAAAAAGGATTACACGGGTTTGAAGATTCAGAATATTACATTAAACGAGCAGGAAAATGATGAAGCTGAAAACGAATTGGATGAAGACGATGAAGGCGGTATGGAGGAAAACGAAGCTGGTGAAATGGTTCCCCGAAGGAAAGCTACGGGTCCGTGGAAGGTTCCCCAAATGCCAACACAAGACAACCCCGCTGGTGAGTGTTTGTGGATTACGCTTCTTGCTTGGTAAATAAATTGTTATTTGTTTGAAAAACATCACGTTATCTTATATGACTTGGTAGATAAATTGTTATTTGTCTGAAGGACAGAAACGTGTTATCAACCATGGCTTGGTAAATATATTTTGTTTTGTTCAATGGAAGGCTCTAGGCCAGGATTTTGAATTGTAGAATAAGGCGGATAGCAGCTAGCTTACTTTGAAGAAGTGTAGTTAGGCCATAGAACCTACAGAAGAGACAGTGTGCACACAATATTTTGTCCCCTTGGGGATTGTGTCAAGTGTATAGACAGTTATAGATAAACCCTATAACTTTCTCTAGAAATATTGTGTGCACACTGTCTCTTCTGTAGGTTCTATGGCCTAACTACACTTCTTCAAGGTAAGCTAGCCTCTATCTTCCTTATTCTAAAATTAGTCTTATACATTTTTCAAAGAGTCAGATTCTTGAGCTACCTGACATTCGAGCAAAAAGTGATTATAAGCCTATTTTGTGTGTATTGACAAATGTATTTTTTGACGATGCCTATTGCATTTTGTACAGTGCTTAAAAAAAAATCTTATTTCATTTCATCTCATCTCATTTCATTTCATTAAATAAATTGTTATTTTTTTGAAGGACAATAACATTGACCATGACTTGGTGAATAAATTTAGGCTATTTGTTTGAAGGACTAAAATGTATTTAGCCTATCAACCATGACAAGAATGGTGCGACTACCAAGGCACTTCAGGTTCATCCTGATT
The DNA here is from genome assembly GCF_028750875.1 of Macrosteles quadrilineatus. Taxonomy (NCBI): domain Eukaryota; kingdom Metazoa; phylum Arthropoda; class Insecta; order Hemiptera; family Cicadellidae; genus Macrosteles; species Macrosteles quadrilineatus. Next base: position 54,073,165 of record NW_026542600.1, read on the forward strand.
AATTCAAAAGTAGGCTTTATTACTTACGAGAAAATACTATGTTAGTTTCATTTTTATAATTGAAGACTTAAATAGGCCTACTTATAATTGTAGTAGAACATAAAAACAAATCAATCGGAAGCAAATCATCACCAAAACCGAAAGAGCCATAGAGCCAAAAAGTTGATTGCAAAATTGATTGAACTTTTAAAAAACATTTTAATACTTTGTAGAATAATTTAGTGTCAAGGAACCTTGTGTTAGGAGTTATGTACAATAATGCTTCGTCTATTGTGTTTGAAGAATTTAGAAGCAAATACTCTTTGGTTGATCCTTTTATATTGAACAATGTTATTCTTGCATTAGTATGAATGTGTATTTAATCTTGCAGATTCTAATCAATAATAATTTTTGTAAGCTTATCTATGAAGATTGTTCTTTTGCAGAATCCGAGAAGCCCGCTGAGGAGGAGGTAGTTAGAGCTCCATTGCGCAGCGGAGGCACTGTGAGCGGGGGAACCTACATCCCACCCAACTTGCGCAACCAGCCACCCCCAGTGGCATTCTCAAGTAAGATCTTTTAATAAGGTCCTAAATACCAATATTTCTTAATTACCGATAATATAAACTATTATGACTTTCAGGACCTCTTCACGAATAATAAAATTGTTTTCGCTTTAAAGTTAGAACAAATTTTAATAACCTTTATTAATCGCCACCATAAGGATCAATTGTGTGAAAGATTAGAAAATAGACGGGCATTCATAACTGCCTGGGAATTCGGGAATTCAAAGTTTAAACTGTTAAGACAATTTTGATTAAGAAACTAAAAACAAGTAATTCACTAGTGATGTGTCAAACCTTGATAAAATGTTTGAATTGATCTCCTGTTCATGTTATGTCAGCGTAAAGAGTTTTATTTAGGCTATTTATTTATTTGAAACAAATTGAAAAACATTTTTACAAAGGTCATTTATCACCATGCTGCAAAAGCCTAATATGGCTTGTCTGCATTTCATTAAAAGACTGGATATCCAAGCACAAATTTCTAATCACTTCCTCACTTACATAGATCAGTGTTTGTGTCCTCCTTATCTCTCCAGCCCCTTTATCACAATCATCATGAAAGTCACTATACTAAACTTCAAGTCAGAGTGAGGCAGATTCATGGGTGAACCAGTCAACCGCACTAATAGTCTTATCCCTTGAGTCTATTGTGCGTGCTTGGAGCTGCTTGGGCAGCCGGTGAGTCATACTACTGGCTCCACTATCTCTGAGCAATATTTTTTCCTTGAAGAAAATATAAAAATCTGATGGTATTAATGGACATATTTTAATCTCCTGATCATTTTGATACCAAATTTGAAGAGAATCGTGGAATTTTTAAAATTACACTGTACTTTGAATGTAACCTTAAAATTCCACGATGCTCTTCACATTTGGTATCAAAATGATCAGGAGATTAAAATATATTAATTAATACCATCAGATTTTTATATTTTCTTCAAGAAAAAAATATTGCTCAGAGATAGTGGAGCCAGTAATGACTCACCAGCTAGGTCACCGGCTGCCCGAGCAGCTCCAAGCACGCACAATAGACTCAAGGGATAATACTATTAGTGCGGTTGACTGGTTCACCCATGAATCTGCCTCACTCTGAATTGAAGTTTAGTATACAACTCAGCAGCTAATCTACTTTGCTATTTCACAATAATTCTCTTATTATGGAAAAAATCTGAAAAAACAATTTGCTATGAAAAAATAAATACTATGGTTATTCTTTGTGTTCACAATATGTTATTTATGTTATCAACTCTGTTTATTTTATTACAATTTTCTGTTTTTCCTTTTAATTTTCTGAATTTAAACTTATTTTGCACTGATAAATTCATTTCAGTATTTGTTAGATGAGGTTTATAGTATATTAGATACATACAGTACTCCTGTTTTTAAGTCAGAGCCACAAGTCTCATTTTCGATTCAAACAATGCATAGATTAGATGTATTTGTTTAATTGTAAATATGGTAATACAGATTGGAGGCTATAAGAGTGTTATACTTAGTTGTTTGCTACCTTTCTTCCATTAGTATGCTATTAAATTTTTTTGCAAAAGCCCGTCGTTAGGTTGGCCTGGGCTCAGCTGAGTGATGCTTTCTTGGAAGACAATAATCCAAGGAGATTAAAACCACTACTGATCTATTTTGTTTTATAGGTACTCCACTGTGCTTTAAAAAAAATCACATTTTAGGACAAGCGGTAGTTTTTACATTATAATTTTGTTTTAGGTTTAAGAAACCAGAAATCTAGAGCGGCACCGGACGTCAACAGTGAAGCCATGTTCCCCACACTCTCAGCGGCTACGTCAGCCGAGCCCAGTGGAGCTTGGGGACGCAAGTAAGTAGTCTCAGATTTGTTAGGTAATAATGGTAAAATGTGTTTATGAAATCTATAAACACTTACATCAGATACAACATTTATGTTATAAAAATTATTTGAAGAAGAGAAACATTTATATTTTTATGTTCCACCTTGACATCCTAGGATTTAGGCTCTAGCCCTGAACCGTTTCATATCACTTCAGGCTATGTTTTAGGGTCGCAGAATTATCTTATAACTTACATAAAATCCATCGGTGTTTGGTGGGATTTGAACTTAGGCCCTGGGAGACTTAAGTCCTGTGCTTTACCACTAAACCAGCTAGCCCCCAAACTGTTTCTGTTGGAGAATAAATTAATCAAATGCCCAATCTGACCTTCAAACTATCTGTTCCTTGTCAATTCCCTAATATTTGAAAGCATCTCAATGCATTTGTTGTACACTTGGGGTTTCAAGTTTGAAGCAGAATGGAGGCCGATTCAGAACACACTGTAATGCTAAGTTTAGCCTGTAGAACTCTTATCCTATTCCAGGTAATGTTGGCAAAAATAATAGGTTGATGATTCATGTTCGGAAAATTCTAAGCCAATAATATCTGGCAATAATGGTTTGGCAAATCTGATAAGGCAATATTTTAAAAACATCCTGTATTTCCCTGTAAATCCAACAAGGAGTAGGATGACCTTTGAGTTGTTTAAGTGGCCAATATTGAAACAATTCCGTAAAATTTTAAAAATGTAAAATTTTGTGGTTCTTTGACAATTAATTGTGCAATTTACAAAAATCCTCCCATGTTAAAAAATTTTGTTATTTCATTATACATTTCAATGAAAATGTTTCCTCCCAATAAGTGAAACCTCTTGTTAAGTTACTTTAGGCTTTTAATTTGTAGCTTTGTATACCATTCGTTACAAAACTGTGTCCCAGTTGCAGTAATCGTTGACATACGGATGTCCCTGTGAAAAGATTTTTCTATCAATTAAAGAAATCTTCAAACATTAAGTAATTCAGAGTTTTTCGCTTCTGTCAACATTTGACTGTAACAAAAATGTATAGGCCTATAAATAAGAGACTAAAAAACTATAGAGCTTTGTATACAACTTAAGTTTACACCCAAAATAAATAATGGTGATTCAAAGTTCTATAATTTTATCACTGAACACATTATTATAACTTAGTGTCATATAGGCTAATGAAACTTTGTCATTGTTTTTTTAAATATCTGTATATTTTATATTATTTTTGTAAAATACTATAATTCAATTAGTTATTTTAATAAATTAGTTAATCTTGATTTTGTATTTTTAGCAAATTTTCCCAATAGAGAATGATCTATTACAGTAGATCTCATGGTAAGGCCTTGGACTGATTTACTTTCATTTTGATTTCCCCAAAGGCTAAGAACGTCATCCAATCAAGACGATCAAATTCATATGTATTTGTTACAAGCAAAGTATTAGTATATAATGCAGGCTTTCTATACAATGACTGAAGCTTCTAGGCAAAGTAGGAAATAGAATAGGATAGGATTTTATACACTTTGACTAGGAATTGTGTATAGGCCTAAAGTCAAAGTCATCTTTATTGTCACAAAACGTTTTTTTTAAATGCTCTGTCACAGCCAGACAAAACAGGTGACATTGTCAAACTATACTAAAATAAACTAGCTTATATTGGTAAAAATAAATACATAGTAGGTAACAAAACAAACAATTCACATTGATTTGTCTTCGAGAAACTGATCAATACTATAATAATTCTTTTCCAACAAAAATTCAAAAATTTTTTCTTTAAAAGATACTAATCCTATTATAGATTTGTAGTACCCAGGCAAACTTGTTAAAACATCTTTTACCCATATAAGAAGGTGTCCTTTCCACAAGATTTAATCTGTGTATAGGATATTGAAAATCTGTATGAAATCTAGTGTTATAATTGTGCCGATTATTTTCACTGTTGAGTTTTTCAAAATTTGATTTCACATACAATAAACATTTAAGAATATACAAATTAGGGACGGTTAGAATCTTTAGTTCTTTAAAAAGTTGTTTGCAAGAATGTTTTACGGGTTTAAAAGTCATAATTCTAAGTATTCTTTTTTGAAGTTTAAAAAGTTGATACGAATCAGATGTGACGCCCCAAAGCTCTATTCCATACTGTAAAATTGACGAAAATAAAGCGTGATAAATCATTAGTCTAGTGTTTAAATCAACAACATTTCTTAAGACCAACATTTGAAAACATACTGAATTTAACTTTTTAGAGGTGTTATGAATGTGATTCTTCCAATTCAGTAAACTATCTACATCAATTCCTAAAAATTTAGCTGTGTTGCTAAGATTTAGTTTTTCATTATCAAAATAAACAAAGCCTTCAAGATCGTCCCTACACTGTGCAGTTTGAAATTTTACTATTTGTGTTTTAATGTGGTTCATTTTTAAACCGTTTACTTTAAACCATTTTGACAGATCTTGAAGAGCTTGATTCAAGGCTAAACTTAGTTCATGACTGTCTTTTGATTTAATGATGTCGTATCGTCAGCATATAACAACAAACTAGTTTTAACATTCTTAGGTAGATCATTTATGTACATCAAAAACAATAACGGTCCTAATATAGAGCCCTGAGGCACCCCCATAACAATCTTTTCCCATTCAGAAGCATACTTAATGTTTTCTTTAATAATAACTGTTCTTTGAAAGCGATCGTTTAAATATGATTTCAACCACAAAATAACTGATTCTGAGAATCTATATGAGGATAATTTATCAAGAAGAATTTGATGGTGTACACTATCAAATGCTTTGGATAGGTCACAGAACACGCCAATAGTGCTCTGTGACCCATCCAAGCTCTGTGTTATTGAATTTACAAAATGAGCCACAGTGGAAGTGGTACTTCGATTTTTCCTAAAACCAAACTGTTCATCAGCTAATAAGTTATTAGATTCCAGAAAATAGGACATTTGATTGAGTGCAATTTTTTCAAATATCTTTGAAAAAGAAGGCAGGACAGAAACAGGTCGGTAGTTATCTGAATTACTCTTAGAACCTTTTTTAAATAATGGCTTCACCTCTGCATACTTCAAATGATTAGGGAAAGTGCTATGGTTTAAAGTCTGATTGATGATTATGGACAATGGCTCAGCAACAAACTTAATTACTTTTTTTATCATAGTAGTTGAAATCCCATCCCAACCAGCCGTTTTTTTATCGCTTAGTGACTTGACTATTTTGATAACTTGCTGAGGTGTAACTAAACTAAAGTTAAAAATTGGAATATCAGGCCTATGTGTGATTGATTTTTTTACTAGTTCCATTGCCTTACTCTTGGAAAAATTTACCCCTAAATCCTTCCCTACCTCAATAAATTTAGAATTAAAGTGACTTGCAATAACTGTGCCATCTGAGGCTAACTTGCTATCAATAACTAAATCAGGAAAAGAATTATTGATTGGCTTGTAACCAAGTTCGGCTTTAACCACAACCCATGCTGCTTTAGTCTTATTACAAGCCTTATTTATATAACTACAATTATACATTTTCTTTGCTAGGTTACAAACAGATTTAAAAACTTGTTTGTACATTTTTACATAGCCAATAAAGTTAACATCAGTAGAACTCTTAGCTAAGTTGCTTAACATTCTTTTCTTTTGACTAGAAATTTGAATACCTTGTGTTACCCATTTTTTATTTACTACTTTCTTTTTAATTTTAACAGGTTTGAAAGGGAAAGATTCCTCAAAAATTCTTTCTTTGAAAAGAACCAAAAAAATTATTACTGTTTAGAAAAAGGTCGTTATTTTTTGTAGTATTCCACTTCATTTTGCTGATAGAGTTTATAAAGTTATTAATATTTCTTTCAGAAAAAATTCTTTGCTTAAAAGAAGTGTGTAATTTTTGTCTATCCTCATCATTTCCCTAATCTTAGGCATTCTATAGATTACCCGTAGTAGTGTCAGCAAAGTATAGAATAAAGATATTTGAAAAAATTGTATTTAACAGGATTGATTTTTATTTGTGTATGGTTAGGTTAGTTTATTTTAGATAAGTAATGCCGAACAAGCGTAAAAAAACAGATGGGTAAGAAGTCTTAAAAAGTCCTACACCAGCGTATTTAATACTTCCTTAAAACAAATAACTTCTTGATCAGCATCGTACATGTTATTATATTACCTGAAAGTACAAAAATAGTCAAATAACACTTGTAATAATATATTTTTACTTATACTGTCAACTCACAAGACGGTAAATACATATAAAAGATGGTAAGCCGTGATCGATTTCGGTTGGACACTCCAATCATCATCAGACCCAATAGACGAACCTGCGAGTAAACAGTATAAGTGTAAATATATTATTAGACTAAAAGTGTTATTTACTCGCTTTACACATTATATTTTTCAAACAGTTACTATAAAGAATAGAAAAAAATAGTCTTTCAAACACTAAACAACACGTTTTAGGTTAGGTTAAATCCAAGTGTTGAACCTAAAGCGTTGAAGCTGGAAACACTGCACTAGCTGATCATAGTCGTACAGTAGTAGTAAGTGTTGCCAACTTATTTTCAACCCTACACGTATTACATGCCTAATAAAAGCACGCTGTTTTGTGTTGTTTGGTTGGAATACTGGTGTGCGGCAAAAAATGGTCAGCAAAAAAGTGTGACAAATTAAAGTAAGTAAATGCAGCAATTAGCAACTTTCTGTACTATAATCAGTGCAAGGAAGCCCACTTTGTCAGGTGACTGTAGGAAAACAATATTGTGTTTATGGCTAGGAAAGGTTTGGTTAGTTTATTTTAGACTAGTAATGCCATACAAGGGTACAGAAGGTTAAAAAAGTCCTACAACGGCATATTTAATACCTTACCTACATTGCTAACAGGCATTCTATAGAAAGACTAGGTAAAGTATATAATAAGCTCTATTTCATACTTTGCCTGGTTGATTTTAGGAATTGTATAGAATGTCTGATTATCTATTTCGCCTGTAATATATATATAAATGTATTTGTTAGCACAACAACTAAAGTAAAACCAACCCGATTTTGAACACACTATACATTCCTTGCAGCAGGAAACGTAATTACCCACTAAATTTGATGTTATTTAGGGCTAATTAGGGAATAAATATCACAATTTTTAGAAAATATTGTAATGAAAATCCAGCCATACTAATGAAAAATTTGCTTATTTGTTATTGGGTTTACTGCAGCTGGAGTATTTGGACTTAAAATATATCACATATTAAATTCACAGACTAAATTCAGGGTGCTCATGTGTTATATTACATACTTTAATCATGGTGTAGTTGTATTTTCTTAATGGATTCAGTTTTTCTAAATCCTTTTTGGGCTTTAATGGTACATAGTTAAATGTGATCATACAAGGTACAAAAAATTATAACAAATGCTTGTGCATGATTAAAAAATAAGTGTGTTGGTAATTTTTGTAATATCACATTAAACATATAGTTTTTGTATTTACCTAAGCAATCAGATTCATATTATTTCTAAAAAAATATTATTAAATTGGTTAATACCAATTTATATATTCAACGTATTACGGTGGCTAACATCAAAAAGATATTATTATTACTATTCAATAATACCACCGGTGCCCTTTTCATAAAATACTAGTTTAGTATTTACTAGTCCATGGACTAGTAATACTAGTGTATTTTACAAGTCTACGTTTCAAAAACTTACTAGTGTAAAATACTAGTTACTAGTGTAGGGACTAATATTACTAGTGTTGACAACAAGTGTGTTTCATAAGGTTTTACTCTGGTAAATACTGCCATTTTCTACCAACCTCTATCCACCCGTATTATTTGTAGTAGACTAGTATTTTTTTTAAAGAGTGATATTTCATTACTGACATCATTGTAAAAATGAATTATTAATTAAGTTCAAGTGTAAATTGGTTCACGTTTGCAATCTTAGATAAACAATTTGTTTTGCTAGTGCTAAAATGAAAATTATTAGATATAAATTACAATCAATAAATGTGGTGAACTACAAAATTAGTGAATTTATGGATGAAAAATTGCCCAATTAGAATAATTCTATAAGCTATAAACTACGTAGTGTGAAAGTATTCTTTTACTTGAGTTAAATTTAATGGTTTTATCAACTATTAAGCTATAATAAAATAGCACGGAGAAAAAAAATTAGGCTTTGAGCAAAACCAAATTAAAACAGCATACCGTATTGCATACAAAGATCTTCAAAAATGTATCCAACATTGACAACATTTATCAGATTATTTTGCACCCACAGCTCTGGTTTTTTTACATTTTAACAGGAAATAATAGTACAGTAGACTCCCTCTTATCCGGACTCCTCGGGACTGAGACCAGTCCGGATAACGGGATTTCCGGTTAAACCGATGTCCCCATAAATTCGTTAAAACGGACTGTTTACTGTGATATTCGACTTAAATTTAGGAGAGCATTGTATTTAGACACGTGATCACTGGTCTCAAATCTTTCCCACGAGAACAGTTGTTTCAGTACTGCCCACTTCCTGCTGATCTAGTCCAGTTAAACCAATGTGCTGATGAAAATTGTCCAGTTAAAGAGATGCCATTTCCGCCAAGTGTAGACCGGTTAAACCGATGTCCGATTAAAAGGTGTCCGGGTAAGAGGGAGTCTACTGTAAGACAATTTTAAAGAGGAGTTGCATAGTATTTTCTTTAGGTGCTAATTATTTGCTTCCCTAAATAGCTAAAACCCTGTGATGTACTATCAATTTCGTAGGACTATAATTTTTTTTTGTGTTGGACTGGACTGCTTAATCATAAAAACAATACTTTTAATTCATTTAAGTATCCTGAATTTGTTATTCATAGTAATAAAAAAATAGATGTTGATTCGTGCTGTCATTGAAGTGGGAAAAAATGTAAAAGTTAAATTAATGGAATAAAAAGAATACTGAGTAGTGCGGATTTGAACCAGGGACCCACCACATGAGAGGCGAGAACTCTACCTCTGAGCTACGCCCTGCCAAAGCGCCTAGGCCATTTTTTACTATACTTGAAAACCTACATCTCCATTGCTTGTAACAGCGTTGCAATTATTTTTACATCAATAAACGTTTAGGCTTATTATTCATGGTTTGTAGACTCAAAATTAGAAAACCATCAAACAATTTTTAATTCAAATATTCTTATGCATTCGAATATTTGAAAACATAGGCCAGGGTACTTAACGTTCCAAATCCAAACAAAATGTCCTTTGACTACTTAATTACATTCAAAATTTGAGCCTTATTTTCGATACTCATAAGCTAATTTAGGTATAGCATTCAGTAAGCTTAATTTTATACGTCAGATAAAAAAAAAACTAAAAATCACAGCGTATGTGGCAGCAACAGATCAACTTCCACACAACTGTTGAGCGCCGCAACTAGGCCTACAACCGGTTACTACAATGACCGTGTTTGTTTGCGGCGACGCCGGCGGCGGTGGGTTCATTGATGAACATAAATAATAGCGGTTTGATAAATAATATGTGATTGTTTTACTTACATGTCTATATAGATATTAATTCAAAGAAGACACTGCGTCTCTACAGCTATTTACTTTTAGTATCAAATTAAAAAAAAATTAAAACCCTTTATGAAGTGTCAGAAAACCCATGATTGAGGTTGGAAATTAGTGTTGACAGTTCACTTGTAAAGTTGGTCATGTGACAAGTAGTTTTGGTCACGTGACTAGTAAAATACACTAGTATTTACTAGCGGTATAAAAATGTTCAAGACGGTGACACACTATCGATCTTTTCCCGAACAAGACCCCGAACCGAGCAGGGAGAAGGGAGGTCGAAGGGAGCATGTTCGATAGTGTGTCACGGGTCCGTACACCGATCCAGACGGCGAACCAGACATCAGGCCGAGCAGGGAGACGAGCACTCTGGAGGCGGTTTTTTGGCGAAAGATCAAAGAAAAGATCGGTCCGATGTACAAAGTGATGTACGATAGTGTGTCACGGTATACTTTGCCCCGTACATCGTCGCGAGCGCCGCACCGAGCGGTCGCCTGCGCTGGCGTTGATAGTTCTAATTTAATATGACAATTAAACTCTTTAATTGGCAAAATAAATAAATGTTGGGTAATATTTTGCCGTTATTTTGCGTTATTATGGGCATTTATGTTGTAATTTTGTGGTTTGTTTGGTCAAGGTTGGAAATGTATTTTACAAGTTGAAACCGTTATATCAATGTTACCAATAATGTTTACATTATTCATTCTGATAGCCCCTGGACTACGAATAATAACTTTATAGGCTTACCTCCGTCAGTAGTCCAAAATTGTGTCTTATTTCAACTAATGTTGATCAAAGCTGACATGTTTCGTTGCACTGCAACATCGTCGGAGCTTTACGTCAAAAACATCAAATTTAATAATTTAAACATCAAATCTCTAGAGTCTACCTACAACCGCTGCCGTGCCGTGTAATGATAGCGCTATCGTGTTATTTCGTGTTTAAATGTTCCGTGTCCCGTGTTGTATTTGATGTTTTTGATGTAAAGCTCCAACGATGTTGCAGTGCAACGAAACATGTCAGCTTTGATCAATATTAGTTGAAATAAGACACAAGTTTGGACTACTGTCCTGTAAGCCTATAAAGTCAATAATGTTTACCTTGAAGTAAGTAATTTATATTATACATAAATTCTTTCAAAATTAATATAAAAATAAATATTATTAAATACAATTAAAATTATCATTCTTTAACATGTTATTTCATGTTTTATTACTGTTTTATTATTACTGCCTCCGCGCTCTCACTCACACATGCTCTCCATCTCTCTCTAAACTCCCTTTTACCGCGCTCGATAGAACTTGGTCTTGGTCTTGTTCGGGGAAATATTCGGATTGAAATTTTGCTTAATATTTACCTCCCTTCTCCCTTCTACCTGCTCGGTTCGGGGTCTTGATCGGGGAAAAGATCGATAGTGTGTCACCGCCTTTAATGAAACACAAATTAGTAGGACAGGTAAATACGGGACTAGTATTTACTAGACTAGTAATTACTATACTAGTATTTTTATGAAACAGGGCTCAGGTCCAAAATATGTGTGTTTCAATAACAATGACATTGGAACATAAGGCAAAAACGTTGAAATACCTACATGTATTTTAGGTATGTTGTAGCTACAAATTCATTCTTCTTGTCATTATATTTTTGTTAGTACACTTTTATTTTTACCATTTAATTAATGCAATCTTTACCTCAGCAGTAGTGTAAAATAATTCATAAGCTGTAGGAATGATGAAATAGTGTTAAAGCATTGTCTTAAGTCTGAAACTATAAGATATATTTATGTTCCCATTTGTTCTTCCGTTTAGGAAAAGGGAGGAAGTTGGTTTTGAAGAAGTGAGGAACAGCAAAAGTCACTCATCACGGTACTCGGAAAACTCTACCAGGATGACTCCAAACAAGCTCGCTCTCGGGAACAAGTTTGCCTCTTTAACCGATCAAAGCTGAGTTATATTACAGCAATATCAACCAATTGTTCCAAATTTTGTTTAAATTTGAATTGTTTTCAACTATTTATTCCAACGACATTTTTCAGTTAAACATTCGCCATGAGTAAAGGGTTCCTAACGATTTGTAAGTATTGTCATATGAATGTGGGTATCGCGGAAGACCGGAGTTGTTCATTTACACCCAAGGCTAATGTTGCATTTTTTGTATTTGTTGAAAATAGTTTTGTTGTGCAATGCTTCATTTCAGCTGACCTCTCATGTAAATGTTTTTGATAGATGTACAAATCGTTTGGTTTGTCAAGATTTTGAAAATCTTGAAAAATTGTGTGTTAAATGATATTTTTACTATTATAGTCAGAAGCCTTTCTGTCTGCTCAATACGGCTTCTTACCATGCCTGTTACCTACATCGGTGTAACAATGCTTGCAATCTAACGAATAGAGAATAGCACTGTTTGTACATACACGTGTTAATTGAATTGTATGATACAATGTAAACGAGCATGTAAATGAGCATCACTGAATACCACTGACACATTTCTAGGAACCCTTCCATTTAATTTGTTTGCAAACTTTTCTAATTTTGAATATGCTTTAAGGCCCATAAAAATATGTATACTAGTGCATGTAAAATGATCTACAAATCTTTGGCACAAACAATGTTGTTCCCATTTTCAAAATGTATTTTATAAGCAATTACATTTTTAAAGTGGTTGTAAAAATGTATCTTGGGAAACGTTAAAAGTTAAACATTCTTTTTTTTTATTCTACAAAATAGTACCACAGCAAAAGGTAGATATCTAGATAGGATGTTAGATTTCTCAATGGAGTGGGAACCCCAGTTAAAGGGACTTTTTAAGGCTTGTTATTGTGTTGAGTGTTCTACCAATTAAGAATAACCAAAAGAGTCTTCATGTATTTCTCAAGGTTTTTTATTTTGTAATTATTCTGGTAATGTATGTACCCAATTGTATGTGGTTATTTAAAAGAAGCCACCCCAGCAAGCATGCTGTTCAGCAGTCAGTACAAATTGTTTGTGTCATCGGTTTCAATAAAAAAATAAAAATAATTTTTAACATTTTATATCTAAAGAGAAAGCATAACCGTGAAACGGTGGTATTTAGTTAATTTTTTAATTTCTTTATTTAATTTTGAATTCTTATGTTAATTTTTAAACTCTTATGTTAATTTTTAAACTCTTATGTTAATTTTTAAACTTTTATGTTAATTTTTACAATTTCAAACAAAAAAATATAGCCCACATTTGAAAATATTGTTTTGTACTAAGTCTTATATTTTATTTGTATATAATGAAACTGTGTGTTATTATAAGAACCTCAGTAGAGTTCTTTCAGTGTTAGAAGTCTCTAATATTCATGTATTTGTACTATTGAAACTGCACAAAATTATATACGATTTGTGTAAAAAAGAGACTGTTCTGGGATTTGTCAATTTTTCCTTATTTCATTACAATAAATTTTGCCTTGTGTTGAACTAATTTTCTTAATACCTTCACAATATTAGCTTTCTATTAATTTCTTTGAGATTTTGACCATTCAGGAACATACCACATGACCTATTTCGGATGCATTACACAAAGTCCAAGTGTCACGACATCCAAAATATAATTCTTGAGCAATCTTATGACAATCCCATGACATCCAAAGCTTGCAGAAAGACTGTTTATTGCAGTTACTGTACTTTTGGACATGATGAGATTTGGCCGTCGTGCAACAGTCGAGTAGTTTGTATTGGACTTTGTGAGACAGCTCAAAAATTATATTGTGGACCCTCTTGCATCATTGGTTATCCTGAAATGACAAAAAGTAATAAAATCATTGAAAACACCCTTTACCTATTTATCTATAGAATTTAAGCAAGTGTTAAATAGTAGAAATCTTCAGGAAATTATTACTTCACCAGCTAATACACCCTGAGAGCTTTTCATATGGTATTTAAAGAATTATTTTCATAGAAAGGGAATGGCCTCAAACTTTGTAGCCTATTTAAATATTTACAAACATCTTGACCAAAAATGCCATTAGTTGTGTTTACACCGGAGTTTGGAACAAAATGTTTGGAACTTTTTCATGGTAAAACTTGTTTCTAAAACAAAAGTTTACAACAGATGTTGCACATTTCTTTGATTTTGTTGGAACAATTTAATCGCCGTTTTCGAAAACAGGATGTCAGTCCCTCGAGATAGTCACGTGGTGGTGGGTAGGCGTAGTGTAGTAAACAGCATAAAAGTACGGAAGCATACAGAAACATTTGTTCCAAAACAAATTTTTCCTTATGTTGGAACATCCTTTGATCTTAACGGACTTCTGGTGGGAAACAAAATTTCTGTTGGTAACACAACACTAAAAAACTGTTTCCAACATAAAAATGTTTTTGTTCCAAAAGTTGTTTTATTTATTGTTTTTTTTTTAGGAACATGAGTTGTAAACACGTGTTCCCAACTCTTGTGTTAAAGCGGCTTTATTCTACTTGTTATTTGCAGCAATGACGTTTTTGAATTGTTAACTCAATATCAGGGATGATTTATTTCATCGCCTATTCCGATTGCTTAATGCATATCATAGGTTACAATTATTGATTGCTGCATCAAAATTAAAATGATGTGTATTACATTAGCATCCTAAGAGTTGTGATGTGGAAAATAAAAAGGACCTAAATCTTATACTCCCTATATCAGATATAGCAATTTAAACATTTGTGATACTGTAATAGAAAAGGAGATTTTCGGATGTTGAGAAAAAGTTAAGGAGGAACCCTACCTAAAAAATTGGAAATTACAAAAAGAATAATTTTTTGTTGTATTACTTATTCTTTACAAATTTCCTGTTAAAATTATATATAATACACGACTAAAGTATATTTGGAAACCATTTAAATTTGACTTTAAAAGTAAAATTTGCTGTCAGTTTTGCATGAAAATAATTATTGCAAAGCCTCTGTGGAAAACAGATTTATTATTTTTTTAGTAAATAAATTCTAGTAAATTACAAGTAAGTATTATATTAATTATATCATATAGCACTTATCTCCATATTACTACTCTACTTTGTTGTGTTTGCAGCACTGGCATGTAATAAAAATAAAACATGGTTTTGTCTGCAGTATTTCTGTCAGCTGTTTGGTTTTTTGCATTTGAAAATACTGGAACAGCTATAACTACAGTTCTAACTAACTTAGAAGCTTATTTTTTTCAGGTAATATATGTATCTGCAACCTGTATTACCTATGTTCATATTTCTGGGCTTGTCGTAAGAGGCAACTAAAAGGGTGAGCGACGAACTCACTGGGAGTGCCCCTGTTGTGTTGCAGGGGTTGATGTGTGCTCTGCACTGCCGATGGGTATTCTCAGTGGGTCGTGAGAAACGCCAGCCACTTCGGTCCTTGGTCAAGGAGGTCGGGCTCTACATTGCGACGGGAGAGCCCCGGCACGTCAGGTATCCGGTGCTGGGCAAACGGAGGTCGGAACTGGGGTAGGGGTTTTTTTGTCCCCGAGGGTATACCCGTTCCGGGCCACTCCTTGCCGCACGATGCGCTGGAGAAAACACGATGAGTTTTAATAAAAATCCTACAAACACATAATTGAATAGGAGCTCCAATGAGCAAAAAGAAACGTCTGAAGTGGAGCAGAACCCCTTTGATCGAAGCTCCAAGCTTATGAGGTCGCCACCACCGAAAAACGTGAGGACATTTCCGCCACCTGCACCTTTCAAGTGCTCTACGTTCCCCCCCGTTAGGATCACCTTCGGCAAGTGGAAATGGGAACCGTGCAGAAAATGTTGGTGATGTAGACGTCGAACTGGCATTGCCGAGAATTTCTGCTGTAGGGGTGCCGAAGGAAACCTTCACAGCGACGTCGCGGTCGGAAAGCTCTGAGATTGTGCTTCTGCGTCAGGAATATCTTGACGCAGATAGTAACATTGAAACCCGGCTCTGTGAGATGGAAAACACAATTAAGGCTATGCTGGACACCTTCCGGACCCACAAAGCCGTAAATCAAGTGGTCAAAAATGGAATGGCCAAACTAGAGGATGACTTTGGCTTCGTCTTTGCCTGCCGTCTGGTAATCAAGGCGGCCATGGAAAAGATTGCCGAAAAGGTGGTGTCCCTGCCCGATGAAAGAGCGCTGCCTTCTAAGAAACGTCGGAGGCCTTCCACATCGGAGAGTCCTCTAAAAAGAGAATCCAGACCAAAAAGACCACGGTAAAGGCCAAGGCGACTCAGACGGACCTCTCGCCTGCTGGGCCCAGATCCTTTTCGTACGTAGCTGCAGCTCCAGCAAGGCGTCGACAGGCACAGCAACCCACGACCCCCCTTCAGGGAAGTTCCCGAAAAGGGTCAGTGGTGGAGACACCTGGGGCTGTGTGGGAAAAACGCCTTTCCAAAAAGGAGAAGAGGCAATTGAGGCGGGGGGAGGTCACCTCCATGAAGAATGAGGCAGTGAAGGCACAGCCAACCGGCGTGGCCCAAACTGGGCCCGGCTCGGTCCCTGCTCCGAAAAGGTCGTGGCCAAAAAAGCCCAGGACGGAGGCAATCCTTGTCAAACTCTCAGGGGGGAGATCTTTTGCCGAGGTCTTGGGTGTAATAAAGGCCAAAGCTAAATTGGAGCTGACCAATACGGTTGTACGGTCGATTAGACAAACCCGGGACGGGGACGTTCTCCTTGAACTGGGTAAGTCGAAAGTCTAGGCTGCTTTTACTGCCGAACTGAATGCAGCTGTTGAAGGCCAGGGTCCGTGCTCTTGAGCCTAAGACATCAATCGAGGTTCGAGACATTTATTGTGTGTCGACGGAGAGTGACGTTGTTGAGGCCCTGAAGAAAGCTGTACCCGAGCTTGCCAGGCAAACGGTCATTCTAAGGGTTTGGCTCACAAAACCCAATAGGAGTCAGCAGCGGATAGCGATCGCCGAAATGGCAGATGCTGGAGTGCCAACACCTTACTGGCGTGTGGGGCCAGTAGGGTGTTGGCACTCCAGCATCTGAGAGTCGGCTGGGTCAACTGCAGGCTCAGACGCAGGGTGGAAGTGAAGAGGTGTTTTAAGTGCCTCGGTTTCGGCCATTCCTCCCGAAACTGCAAGGGTCGCAACCGAAGCAATAACTGCCTTCGATGCGGGGAGGTGGGTAACATCCGTAGAACTGCCAAGTCGAGTCCTGTTTCCTTTGCAAAGAAAATGGGCTCGCTGACAAACACGTAAAGCATATAGCTGGGTCTGGGCAGTGTAGTGTATTTAAAACTGCACTACAGCAAGCGAAATCTCTCCCACAAAGATAAGAATCCTTCAGTGCAATCTTGAGCGATCCAGGACGGCTGACGCACTTCTCTGTCAGTTTGCCCTCGAACACGATGTCAACGCGCTCTTAATCAGCGAACAGTACCTGTATCGAGATAGAGACCCATCTTTATGGTTCCCTGATAGTCTTGGTACTGCTGCATTCTGGGCTCGTAATGCAGCTAAAGTACAAGTGCGGGGTCATGCGAATGGCCGAGGTTTCGTTTGGGTTCGGTGCAGGGATATCGCTTACTTCAGTGTCTACCTTACTCCCAACGACCCCATCCGTGACTTTCGTGAAAAGATAGTCCGCCTGGAAGAGAGCATGCGCAATACCACCGGAAACGTCGTCGTGGGTGGGGAATGACCCTCACCAACTCCTGGGGCAAGTACATTCTGGACTTTGCTGCCAGAGCCGGACTCGTTGTCGTCAATGAGGGCAACACGCCAACTTTCCGCCGCCCTGGGATGCGGGGGACGATCCCAGACATTACCCTTGCATCTGAGTCCCTTTTGCCAAGGATCAGATCCTGGAGGATTACACGGCCAGTGACCACCAGTACATAATTTTTGAAGTCCTGGATGGTCATCAGAGACAAGTGGCCACGTTTCGTCTAGTGCCCGTTCGATGGAACATTAAAAAACTGGACGTGGCGAAATTCAATGGAGCCATCCTACGAAGAACGCCGGTGGCTGATCCCGCAACTGGCGTGGCTCACGCAGAGGCGTTAGTTGCATCCACGAAGGAACTCATAAGATGGAGCACGATGGAGTGCTCATAAGCGTCCTGTGTACTGGTGGACTGCCGAGATTGCGGAATTGCGTCGAGCAGCATTGAGAGTCTGGCTGACTGGAAGACTTGCTACCAGGGCTAGAGAACCCCTAGACAGACGGCATAAGTCGGATGCTTATAGGGTGGCTAGGAGGTATCTTCGTCGAGCCATCAATCGGAGTAAACGCAGTTGCTAGGATAAATTAAGGGACGATGTTGATTCCAACCCGTGGGGCCTGGGTTACAAACTTGTAACCAAGAAACTTTAAACCCACTCTCCACCTTCCGTCATGGACGGGGTCACTATAAAGAGGATAGTCTAGTCCATTTTCCCGGCTCACGCGTTGCACCCACTGCCGGACTTTGGAAGGGTAGACGACGTCCCACTTTTCAGCCCTGAAGAGCTGGTGGCGGCTGTCATATCCCTGAAGAACAACAAGGCTCCTGGTCCCGATGGGGTACCTGGTGAAGTCCTCAAGAAGGTTTTGACTACCAGCACCTTGATCCTTTTGAGCATGTACAACGCCTGCCTGGTCAAAGGGGTTTTCCCCTTGTGCTGGAAGACAGCTAGGCTTGTGCTTGTTGTGACGGGCAAGGGACACCCAGATCTGCCATCCTCTTACAGACCTCTGTTTATGTTGGATACAGCTGACAAAGTCCTCGTGAAATTGATCCTTTCCCGGCTTAATTCAGCCGTTGTCGCTGCGTGGGACCTCTCCCCTCGTCAGTGTGGATTCAGGATGGGGTGATCAATGATTGATGCGAATGAGGAGGTGAAGCAAGCCGTGATGAGAGCTGAGGATTTTAACCACTACTTTCGTAGGGTTGTGCTGCTCGTAACGCTCGATGTGCGAAATGCATTTAATTCGGTGAGGTGGCCGGCATACCTCATGCGCATCATAGAGGATTATCTCCGGTTCCGCCTCCTCACGTATGACACTACGGAAGGCCCGCGGACAATGAGTGTCACTTCTGCAGCTGCCCAAGGTTCCATACTCGGCCCAGACCTCTGGAACGTCGCTTATGACAGCCTTCTGAGGTCTGAAATGCCTGAGGAAACTGTTTTGGTTGGGTACGCAGACGACATTGCAGCTTTGATAGCTGCACGCAGCGTTGAGCTGGCTCAGCTAAAGCTAAACCGAGTTATGCGTACCATAAACGCATGGATGGCAGACCACGGTCTCTCGCTTGCTTTGAGCAAAACTAAGATCTAGATATTAACAAAAAACGGATTGACACCATCGTGCCTTTGAGGGTAGGGGCCGTCGAAGTTCAGACCATTCGTTCTGCCAAGTACCTTGAGGTTATGGTGGACAGCAAGCTTAGCTGGTGGGATCAAATTTTCCGTACGGCGGACAAGGCCGCTAGGGTGGTCTCCTCTCTTAGCCGGTTGATGGCCAATGTTGGAGGTCCTTGGTCCAGCCGTAGAAGGCTTTAATGTCTTCTGTCCAGTCAGTTCTTACAGTGAACTCGTTCGAATAAACGTAGGTTTACACGTTTGTACCAAATTTCATCAAAATCGGATCATTTTTGCTCGAGTTATCGTGCTAACGGAAACACACACACACACACACACACACACATATATATATATATATATATATATATAAATATATAAATATATATGAATTTGAACGGATGGTGTTTTTGGCCTCTAGGGACCTCAAAAAAAAAAAAAAAATCGGTCCCGCGTCCAGGGCTTACCATGAGTACTACGGTAATAGCTTATTCCCTATATGGGAAATTCGCTGAAAACGTACCACTGTTTTTGCTGGTTTTGTTTCAGAGTTTCGTGTTGTTAGGTTGGCCGTATGACCGGTTGGTGGGACTTGTCAAATTAGAATCAATTTAAGAGGCAAGACCTAAGATCCACGGGCAAGATCAAGATGGCGTCCTCCTGTTGTTTTGTTGATAGTAAACAAAAATATGTCAATATTGTGATTGCAATATAAGATTATTTATTTATTTTATGAGCAACCCATTTTAACAAGATCATATTATGATCTTATTAAGCCGATGGTCGTTCGTCGTTCTTTAATCAAATGCCATAGGGCTAAACCTAAGATTAAACCAATATCTCCAAACCAGGAAACTCGATTATTCACCATTAGCTAGAAAAGAGATAAATATGTTATTATTTATTTACTATCAAAAACATTTATAATGTTTCAAAATAACTTAAATACATACAGGCTTCAACGTGCAATAAATAAGTTTTTGATATAAGTCCTTGAAATAACGGATAACCCCAAATAAATAGTATGGTTAAATTAGAATGAATTGGAATTTGACAGCATCCCACCAACCGATCACACGGCCAACCTAACAACACGAAACACCGAAAACAAACCAGCAAAAACAGGAGCTAGTAGCACGTTTTCTCTAATGTTTAACCAGAGAGTAGTGACTCCAGTTATAATCTATTTATCTCAATGCATCAAACTCACATAAATGTTTGACATTCGGTATATTTGACAATGGTACCATGGGGCCGTTTTTACTGTAATAACTTTGCTTACCATCTACTAGATCTAGCCTTTGGAGAGAAACATAGAAGATTGTTTTTAATGTTCTAGATATTTTTATTTTGGTATATCTTTAAGATGTATAAAATATTGTATTAATCTAATTTAGGTCTATTATTTACATTTTATGCATGCAGTCGATTACTTTTCATTGGAATTATTCAATTTTGTTCCTTTTTTTGTAATTTGTTTTTTTTACTTTTGCCTGCTTCTTGTGCCGGAAAAAGTGAGTTTTTTTCACATCTGCGCATTCTAGTTGTTTGTGATGAAGGGAGATTTTGTGCTTCGTTTCTTGTACCGAACTAGGCAAATTCATGTAAATCTAGTGAATTATGATTTCTTACATTTACGGTTGTAAAATTCCTTAAGTTGAACATTTATCGACAACGTTTGATTATCACAATTTAGTTGTATCCTATCGTCATTTGGACTTGGCAAACGATTAGAACTCTAATGCCTGTGGAGGCTAGATCGTTTGGACCCTTGAATCTGTTCATATGACGACTGTGCGGATTTATCTTTCTTATGTTACTTATGAAAACAATTGAAATATTATATTAAGAATGTCGGATCAAAGTAATAAGTATGATATGGACCTTTCAGGTGGCTTAATGGAGGTAATTATTTAGAGGTTATGTTCGTTTATACACTAAATTTTGTGGTTCCATTACAAAAAGGTGGCGTGAACCATTTATTAATGTCTTGGTAGCATACTTTGAGGGGTATTGAGAGTCAGCGTTATGACTAGCCTATAGCTTGGGGTCAACATAGAATTATTTGGTAATCTTCAATTTTTGCAGTTGCATGAATGTATGATGGTTTCAGCAAATTCAGGCCTTGATTGCTCCCCCTGTGAGTGATGAAGGTAAGGTGAAGAAGAAAGAGGGCTTGGATCTTCATCCTTATTACAAAAAACCAGGAAAAGGCCACAATCACGACTCATGTGATGCGTGTAAAGAAGGTGGAAATCTTCTTTGCTGTGATAAATGTCCAGCATCATTCCATCTGCTGTGCCAGTAAGTTATGTTGCTCAGCCATTAAAGGTAGCCTGTCAGTTTACCTACTTATTTAATTATTTCGAGGGTGAAGCCAATTTACTGATGATTACGATAGGCTAGTCAAAGTAGCCTACAGAGGTAACATTTAACATAGGTCTATTACCTATACTAACCTAGAGAAACGATGAATATAATGACTATGAACAGAGATAGGCCTAGGTCTAGATGAATAGGCCTAAATAGAGCAAGTAACTAGAACCATGGCATCAATAACACTTAAAAAATGAATTTGACTAGGCCTACATGGTAACAATGAAAATAATAACAGATTACTTATTAGCAACCATATCTAATACAAAACAACAAAAATAAATAAATTTGAACACTAACTTGGTAGAAAAATTGAACAACAATAATAGGTCTAGGCCTAATAGAGCAACAATTAGTAATAAATAATAGCTGCAATCAATTAATAGAACCACAATAACCAATAAATGGCGTGAAAAAATTTCAGGCACGTGCGTAAGACTTAACAGTTGTGAAAAAAGATTAATGAACCAAACAGAAATAGAAATCTTACCCTATTAACGTTTTCAACCAGGCAATTTCACTTTTTGAAGAAGGACAAGTTAGCTCATATTCCAAAGAAACTGGCCTCAAGAGGAAGCTTGTTGCCGACTCTTGTGATCGGTTACAGTGTATACCGAAGTAGGAGTATAGGGCCAGTCTGTACTGTATGGCCAAACAATGTTGGCTACGCTCACTCTTAAGGGATCTTTGAGCTCCAGATGGTTAGGAGAATAAATTTGGCTCAATATTGTGATGTAAACTTACCATGTTTTCAAATCTAATTAGGCCTAAGTTAACTTATATGTGTTAATAATGCTTGAATAGGTTATTTTACATACGTCATGTGAAACTAATTGATTTGAAGAAT
This sequence comes from Macrosteles quadrilineatus, assembly GCF_028750875.1. Taxonomy (NCBI): domain Eukaryota; kingdom Metazoa; phylum Arthropoda; class Insecta; order Hemiptera; family Cicadellidae; genus Macrosteles; species Macrosteles quadrilineatus. The sequence continues at coordinate 54,095,533 of NW_026542600.1, forward strand.
CTCTAAACCTAGTTATCCATACACTGCAAGAGCAAAGCTCCATTTTGGCCAGAATCTTATGACCTACCTACTATATTCATCACACTCTGCAGAAGGTTGTTCAGTGCTTCTCGTACATTAGAAATCATGGTTTGAAAAAATTAGACCTAAACTTACCTATCATTTTCTGAAGTACCGTACAGTAGGCCTGGTACTGGACAACATAGGCTATATCAACCATACTGACTACTCGGTAGAACACAGGCATAAGCCTAACTCCAGCTACAATTGAAACTACATATGAAGTTTGATGGTGCCTATTTTTATTTTTTATATGTTCATTTATAACCAATATTTATTAAATAAATTCATATTTATTTTTTGTGAGTTTTTTTTTTGTGTGTGCATGTATGTGTATGTGTAGCCTATTGATTTAAACTGGATGGACTGAATTTAATCTCTGACTCCTTTCAACCTTTTTAGTTTTACCTTACACCAGGCTAGGTACAGTATGTTACAAAACACCCAGAAACTATTTATATTTTTAAAGTGCTGGCCAAGGTAGGCCTATAAGCCGAGTAATGGGTGAATAGGCTTATATATGCCAAGTGCCAAGGCCTAGTTCCAAAAAACTTATAGAGTACGGTAGGGTTCTTTTACTTAAACTTTTAAAATCTGTAAAGATAAAGAAATAAAATTTTATTAGAAAACTATGTTATTTTTATGTGTTAGTATTATTGTAAACTAGGCCTCTATATTCCATAACATTTATTTGTCTAAACGTTAATAGTCCCAACGAAATGATAGCAATGTGTATGCTTTGTCTTAATATCGAGAACTAAATTCACTTTACATAGGTGTAATGTATTGTGACTAGTAAAAAACAAGCGATCTATATTTTCAACCCAAAACCTCTGCTAAACTTCCAAACTGTTAATGACCTTGTAACATTTGTTTGATTAAACTTAATTTTTAACTTGGCCTACTTCTGTTTTCAACTTTGTTTGTTGTATTGTATTGTTTGTCTTGTGTATTTGTTGTTGTATTGGTTGTTTGTATTGATAGTGTGATAGTCTACATATAGAGTAGGCCTATGAGATTTTGTTTCTAAGTTGCTTCAGCTCAATTGTGAAAACATTACCTATTTTTGTATTTATTAGAAACTACTCGCTTTTAAAATCTTTTCTTTAGAGTCCAGGTGCTTGTGCCTATCCTTGTGCTAGCATTATTTTTAGTTGTTGAAAAGAAAAGGCTGCTCAAATGAAATTTTAGGCATTGTCGATATGCTACTCAGTGTTATATCGTTAAGAGTTGACAAAAGGGATTCAATAAAACCGAAGATGCTTGTTAGAAATATTTTATGTGTTCGAATCTGTCTCAAAATTGTGTCTTCTCTTTGCATTTATGTGTAATTAAGTAGTGGGGTGAGTTATTAATTTTACTTTCCAAATGTATTCTGAATATTTGTTTGTAATTAATTGTGTAGGCCTAGTTCCAAGAAATCGACTGACCAGTAAATCTTTTCAACTGTTAACAAGTAAATCCATTCTCAAGTAATAGTAGACCTAGAATAATATAATATCTATGCAACCTAAAAATACATTTGTTAACTTATTGTAGGCTTTTTCCTTTGTTGGGGATTGTAGAAATGGAACACCTTTTAATGAATTTCCCTTAAAGGTCGGCAGAATCAATATAACCTTTTTATTTGAACAAATGAAATGCTTTATTTTACATTAGGCATGAAATGCAATAGGCATCGTCAAAACAAATATCAATACCGGTATACAATTTTCATAGAAACTAAAATGCAAAAATCACACAGTAAACAAAACCAAAAGCAAACCTATCAAGTTTGCGAACCATCATAATCAGACCATTATTTTTTTACGGCAAAAATAGGTTTTACATTTTATTTTCTTAAGTTAAGTTAATATTTTGCAGTTTCCCTCCGAACAGCATTTTGTAGAGCTAAAAAAAATTATTTTGTACACCGACGTGTTTTGTTAACTTAATGGCTACAATAACTAAAAATTGAATATTCCTAGATGTTATTATGGATTTAGAAAAATTGTAAACTCAAAAATGTATTAATACTAAGTTATGAAAATTTCACTAAAACTCGCATTTCATTAACTCCCATGTAGCAGCAAGCCTAAAAACCTAATGTTATTTAAGTATAGAATTAATGTGAGATGATTGAGGAAATATTCTATTAAATATCCAATCAGAAAAATATAAGTCCGCCTAGTCTGCAGGTTTGCTGCAGCAAGGTTTTTTTTTCAATTTTGAACAGAAAAAAACCACCAAAGTTACATTTTGATACCAGGAAAGAGATTGATTCCCTTTTTTAGACTGTTATAAATCAGAAGAATATCCTAATGGGAGCTGGCGTTGAACCGTAAATAAACAGATATGCGATAAGTCTATATATAAATTCATATACATTTTTTTGTCAATCCAATATCAGGAAGTGACCAGGGAAGGTTAGTTACAACCTACCCGACTGTCACCAGTTAGGTTAGGTAAGGCCTAGGCCTATACTTACCCAACCAAACCTAACTTAACTGAAGTTGCGTAAACAATCAAGGGCTCAATGGCTAAGTTAGGCCTACAATTATCTAATCCAACCAAGTGGGATGAGAAACACCCTAATATAATTTTAGTAGCATATAGTATTTTTAGGTTCTTCGTTTTGTAACATTATAAATTATAGATTGATTATGTGATTGTCGGTTATGTACACAGAATCAGTATGAATGTTCAAAATGTGATTTGCAGTATATTTAAGAAAAGTGTTGAACATCAATCAAAAGAATAAATTAGGCCTAATAAGTTTATAAACAGTCTTTAAATTACATTTTTTTTTAAGAACCAATGGGATTACTGTTCCAACAAGATGTAAACTCAAATGATGTTATGTTCAAA